>NC_061074.1:0-134091 GCF_021917145.1 Hypomesus transpacificus
TGCGTGCCCATGTGTGTGTGTGTGTGTGTGTGCGTGCCCATGTGTGTGTGTGCGTGCCCATGTGGTGTGACGTGCTGAGCTCAGCTTGGCTAAGAGCCAGTTGTGAACAGAACCCCCAGCCACACACACTTCCCCAGACTATGACACCCTGGTAATCCCCCCTTTACAATACAGGGATTAGGACTATCTGCTTCATTCTGCATGGCAGGGTGTAATAGGCTGACAGACCAAGACTAATTTCACCAAGCAAAGACATTTCTATTGACTAAAATCATATTCCTAGCATGTCAATTATCAATGAAAAAGCTAGATAATAAACTGAAAACATTAGAAAACCTTTCTCTCTTCAATTATTATGGGATGTCAGGATTATGAATTAAATCTCACAAATTAGCTTCATGACTCCCAGGTTAAATAGATAACAGAGGACCCATCTATATCTAATTACAGAAATATTAACAAAAGAGTCTGTGATTGACATCTCTTTCTCTCTATTCCTTTCGCTCCCTCTGTCTCTAGCGGACCCAGATTAGAGGTGCAGCTCTAGCTAAGTAACATGGGGGATTCTCTCTTCATAAGATTCATTTGTTCATTTATTTACCTCTTCTCACTCACTCCATCTTATCACTCTTGGAATCTCTCTGTCTCCCACGTCTTTTAAACACACACTGTCTCTCTCTATCTCTCTCTCTCTCTCTTTCTCAATCGCTCCCACTCAGACTCGCTCTCTGTATAAATCAGGATATGTCAGGTGATTGAAATCTGTATGCTAGACACAGAGTTAAATCCATATAATCTTCAAGCACACACAAGCACACATAAACACATATGCACACATACACACACCACACCACTCCCCAGGGGAAGAGAGAGAGAGAGAGAGAGAGAGAGAGAGAGAGAGAGAGAGAGAGAGAGGAGAGAGAGAGAGAGAGAAATAAAGAGATCTAGGGTGAACATGGGGCGAGAGGGTAAATACAGGACATGGGTTGGCGGGGATTTGTCAGTGATTAGCTGTAACGTTAATTTATGTGTGCACGTGGGTGGGTGTGGGTGTATTGGGGGGGGGGGGGGGGGGGGGGCGTAGGTGTGTATAAGTATGTGTAATCAACATTAAAGAGCTGAGATGTTAGTGTTTGGTACAGGGGTCTCAACAGTGACACATGTTTGGTGAAGGTCAAATGTGTGTGTCTGTGTGTGTGCATGTGTGTGTCTGTGTGTGTGCATGTGTGTGAGTGCATGTGTGTGTCTCCCTTAACCAAAGTAGAACAGCTCATTTGTGTCCAGTGTCTTATTCAGGTCAAGTTCAATCTCTTCACAATAGCATGTCACTCAAATATACGCATAAAACACACACACACATATGTAGTGTAAGCACCATGAACAGAAACATAACATGCTTACTATCAGAAGCAACCAGCACACAACAATGACACTAGTTTGTGTTTAAGAGTTGGCACACTTGGACGAAGCAGCCTCGTTCTCTTCTCCTTCCCTCGCTTCCTCTCCTTTTTTTCCCTCTTTCTCGCATCCCTTCATCTTGTTCTTTTCCTGTCCGTGTCTCCTTTTTTCCTCTCATTCTCTCCTCCTTCTTCCTTTCTCTCTCGCTCTCCTCCTTCCTTTTACTCCCTGCATCCCTCTCTCTTTTCCATCCCTTCATCCCTACACGTTCGCACACTCATTTGCACATTTTCTCTTCCGTTTTCTTCTTCCATTCATTTTTTGCAGTCGGTATGAAAATGGCATATGAATATGGATGCCAAGAGGCAGGGATATTGCCTATGGTGAGCAGCTATGCATTATGCAGCTTTCTGTGTCTTATGTAAAATCTCTCAGACACACACACACACACACATGTGCTAATGCACATCTAAAAAAATCATACTGTCAACTGAATACACACACACAAACAGATATACATCCATAGAGCTCACAACAACTACACACAAACACACACACAACGGGATACACATGTACTTCTACAAGGACAAGACAGATATATATCCACACCTGAAGAATAACCACACCTGCATGAATTTGCCTTCATTAGAATATACATGGAGGCTGATATGACAGCATGGTGATGTTAAGATGATTGTCTGAAAAAGGTGTCCACAAATAGAACCATCTGTGTAGGATCTTATGGATGTCAACAGAGTTATGTCTGGGACCTTTACATGAGTTCCCAAAACATACTGTACTTAGTAGTGGTGATGACATTGTGATATTTTCACAAACCCAAGACAGAGATGGAGAAAAAGAGAGAGAAAGAGAGAAACGTCCCCTATCATTATTTTCTGCAGTGTCAGTGGAATATTAGGGTGCCATTTCAGCATTTGAGGAATTACATTTATCTTCTAAGTCAGCTGCGTCAGGTTTGGAAACAGAACGGTATTAAAGATTAAATCAGAGGGGTGATAGAGCGAAACAGAGGGAAGGTGGGAATTTTGATCAATTTATTAGTATTTTAAGTTACCCATCCGTGACGCACCTTCTCTCGTTCGTCACAAACATGAAGTAACGGTGTTACCTGGCTTTCAGCGTTTAGAAAAGCGTGTTCTTCTATGGTGGCCTTTCTGGTTCTTGACAGATTCCAACTATTGAAGGCTCGTCTGCTGCCCCATCTATCCGTTACTACTTATTACAAATGACGGTTTGGGTGCGATAGAAAGGCTACGTGACTCCAAGCGCAACAGTTGTGGGAATGTTTGGTGAGTCAGCGCGACGTTAATAACACAAATGCTTTGTGTGGAATGTGAAACAGTCGCAGTGGAGATGAGATGGACACTAGTTTGATTTAGGTGAAGATACCATTACCGGTTTACCTTGCTATTGGTCTGACGTGTACCACATCTCAAAGTTATGCATCACGAACGCTTGCGGAAAATTGTCGCCACTTCACCCTTCACTCTACCGCCCCCAAAAGAGTGGATAAAAGAGCCGTACTCTCCGGAACGCAACGGGGGGACGCGAGTTAACACGAGTGACACGTAGGCATTAGTGTGACTTTGGCTTTGAGAAAAATGACAGGTTAACCGTTAGGAAGGCGTGTAAGGGTGGATATATGGGCACTTGGGAACTGTTTATAAGAGATCGAATAGCATGTCTGTCACACAGTGGCAGAAAGAGAGAGAGAGAGAGACAGAGGGAGAGAGAGAAAGAGAGAGAGAGAGAGAGAGAGAGAGAGAGAGAGAGAGAGAGAGAGAGAGAGAGAGAGAGAGAGGGGTGAGAGAGAGAAAACAATGCAAGCACTACAATGTCCTTAATTACTGCCTTGAAAGTCTGTGCGTAACTACAACAAAACACACAATGCTTGCTTGTAATGTCATTACAGTGGACAACTAGCCATTACTGAGGAGACTACTCACTTCATCTATAGAGCGCACTGTGTGTGTGTGCGTGTGTGTGTGTGTGTGTGTGTGTGCAGGGAAGTCAAGGGAGGAGGGGGAGGGGGGGGGGGGGTCCGTTCACCTATAAAGTTATTGCCTGACAAAAAAAATGTAGATGAGTAAGTACACACAATGGCTCAGCTCGCACGTGGAACGCAACCCAGACACGGTCCTAACACTAACAAAGTTGTGACACACAGGCCGAATCCTGCATTATTTCACCAGTCACAATTTCGATTTGACTCCCACGGCAGAGAAATCGGGCGACTGGTCTCATCTCTCAACCTGCATAATTGCTCTCCAAAATCATGTGCCTAATTCTCAGACCGGTGAAAAAACGATGTAGCTTTCGATATGAATTGCAACTGCACAACAGTAGCCTAGCCTAAGGAAAACATGTTTTAACTATTAGTCTTACAAGATTATGACCACATGAGAGAAGGAACAATGCAGTTTATGTAAAAGCCGCCTAAAGGCTGATTAAAGTCTAACGTCGTTGAGTGCTGCAATGTCATCACAGGCACGTCCTAATTTAGGTAGCATGCTGGTTAAATCCATTTAAGGCCTCTTTCATAATTCTAAACTAACCACTGCCGACCCTTAAAATTATTATTTATATCAAATCGTACAGACAAAATGACATTTGCTGAATTCATAGGCCTATGTAAAAACACAGACGGCTTAAAAAATAAAGCAACTTGATGCAACTTTAAACAGCAGCGCAGCGCAGATATGTATTTATCTGTAAATCAAATAGCCTACATGTTAATAATTTGATCGTGGTAAATGGCAAAAATATGTTGATCGGTTCAATAAATACGTTGTGATACTGTCCTTTTGACAGTATAAAACCATCAAATAATTACGGAAACCCTACCTCCAAAATACGTGAAATAAAAATAACGGTAATTCCATCTGCGTACAGTGCATTTATTAACACGTAATGTATTTATTATGAACATTTCTGTCAACAAATAAGTGAAAATAGTCATAATTTATTTGACATTGTAATTAGATTCCTGTCACATGCATGGGCCCAACACCTGAGGCCTCCGCAGAGGAGTGTTGTCTTGTCACATCTCCATAAAATGACTCTCTAGATCATGACAAAGAAGAATGAATATACCCTCCATTCATCCCTAACCCCCCCCCCCCCCCTCCCCATCCTTGGGGTGCAGGCGCTCTGTATGACCATGAGACACACACCCAAACTAATAGCTTCAAAATAGCTATCCAAAATGTCCGTGCAGCCTACTCCTACAAATCAACGGCAAATGAGATATTTTACTAAATGTCAGGGTGTCTGGGCTTGATTGAAGTAAAATGTATAAGTGACACTTTTAACCAACACAAACACACTGGTTAGTTAGATCATTTGAAAGTGAGATACAGTGTTGAGGCGCGGCCGAGGCAGGGAAAATGCGCAGTCCTAATTTATATGCATGTATGATAATTGGCTTGCAATTTTTCTATTAGGAAAATTGGTTATTTGGAACCGTCATTGAAATACAGACACTGCAAATCGAAACGTCAATAAATACACCACTGATTCTTCATGTCAAATGAACGAAAAAAAATAAGAAAAATTATGGACAAATTGAAGTTTTGTTTTCCTCGGCGTTATCTACATCTCTTCTCTTCCCTATCTCCAGCTTTCTTTCCGCCCCACTGCCCCCCCCCACCCACCCCCCCTCTATCAACACACAAACACGCAGGCTCACACAGTACATCTTGTTCAGTCACGGGACAAGCCTATGTGCAGTGTGCATAATTGAAACATAACCTGTTATCCACTTACAAATATCAAAAACAGCACAAAAGTCAGCATCGATGGCGGCAGAGAGACAGGAGCACCAAGCACCCGGACCGGCATCACAGAGGCCGGGTATCAGAGAGCTCTGACCGGGATGTAGGCCCACCGTAAATAAGAATGTTATGTCAAAGGTGATTGCTCTCCTAACATCATTGATAAGGAAGAACAGTGTTGCTTTAAGGACCTGTGTTTTACACAGCACAGTTTGGTTCACGGATATTTGTCGAAATGTATAGTAACATTGATCAATTTTGGGCCAATTATGAGAAATCGGACAGTTTGATGTTATCCAAGTTGAATAAACTAAAACAGTAATCTTTTTTGAACGGTAAACTAGAGAGGGAAGCTCGTCATCGTCTAGATCTGCAGTGGTGTTGGCGTTGTTGTCATGGCAAAACCCAATCAGTATGTAGAATCTGGTGCCACAGAAAATGGTGGCGAAATAATTGCACCAGCGATAATAAGACCGGAGTCTGCAGACGATCACGCGGCTGCTTCAACTACACGACGATTGACTTCAGCTTGTTGTTCTAGAAAATCAGCTCACAGCTTCTATAAAATGTATTGACCCTTGTGGCACACACACAAACACCCACAACTAGAAACTAACACCCCCACACAGACGTACAACAATCACACAGTAACGCTCCACACACACTCACACACACACACACTTGTATACACAACTAATCAACCTCAGGGATGTAACAAGCGGATTTTGTGCGTCAAATAAAGCGCTATCACAAAAGATCTAAACCACACACGCGCACGCACATAAACACGCACACTAACACCTTCTGTCGTGGGACAGGTCAAAGTCAGCCAACACATTTTACACTCGACCGTCCGTCTGAAGGCTACTTTCCCGAGTTAACACATCCTTTATGTGCGCCTTATGTGGAGTAAACCATCCCTCTGCAGATAACAATCTCCCTCCACCCCAACCCCCCCGCTATTGTCGCGTTTCCATATTCATCACACCTCGACATATTCATAATGAGAATGCAAATTGTGTTATCTCCCCCATCCTAACTGTCATAGACAAGCGCCAGTACAGATAGATGCGGACGAAAAAATAACTCCTCTCTCCTTCTTTCCAAATCAACTCGATATTCATTCAAACTGATCGTATTCATGTTTTTGAAGCGTCTTATCAAGGCATCTGCCCTGAAAGACATGGCTGAATGGGAACCTCGCTAATTGCCTCTGGGTAAAATGGAGACTGGCACAGGATCCAGAACACGCATTTTATCTGCCAGAAAGTTACTATTTGAGCTTTTCAGGGTTTACAATTTTTATATATAGTCTATATATTTATATATTTCCAAAATTTCAGAGTTCTGATATTTGACCAATTAATTTCACCCTCCTTAGTGGAATTTGGAACACGTACAGAACCCCCTCCAACTCCAACATGGCACACGGAAAGAGAGAGATAAGATCAACTGTCTCCACGTACCTTTATTTACAGCATACAGGAGGAGCAGAGTTACCCGCCACATGCCATAAAGAGCAGTTTGATTCTTCGGGAAGGTAGTGCTGTCCAGGGGGAAGTACGGCGGCGCAGCAGCGTTCGACCAGGCGAAGCTCCGTGCTGGAGTGACGGTGACGGCGCTGCGCGGCGATCTCTCCAGCCCTTGTCCCTCACTCTCCAGCGCAGAGCAACGGGCACGGTGCTAGTCCCGCCTCCCGTACCCTCCCCTAACCAGAACCGTCATCCAAACATCAGCCGGGGCCCCTCCCCTTCTATTCTAATAACGCGCGGAGACGGGAGAGGTGTGCAAGTGTACCGGAGGAGAAGCACGCGGTCCAGAGGGGCGCACGGGCCACGGGAGGAGAAGAGTTTAGAGGAAAAAGGTAGACGTGGTTCGAGGGGTATGTAAGTTTGCGGGGGTGTCGTGTTTTTCTCTCTCTTTTTTAATGGGTCTAAAACTGAGGCGTCAGTGGGAGTGGGAGGGGTCGTTGAAAGTGATGGAAGGCAGCAGGTGTCGGTTAGTTGCTTCTCAGCGGTGGTCGCGCGCACCTGTGGACCAGAGAACCGTTCCGGGCACATTCTTTTAAGGCGAGAGCGGTATCTCACATATCCAGAGGAATAGTTTGCACAAGAACCAGTCTGAAATGTAGATTTGCTTTTGCATAAATGTAGCCAATCGAACATGGCTATACATTTTTAGCATTTAACTTTTTTCCTTGGGGATTAGATATCGATTTAAAATGTTTAAATACAATCCTGTATCTCTTCTGTGTGTGCGTGTATGCGTACTCTCTCTCCCCCCCCCCCCCCTCCCCTCTCTCTCTCTCTCTCTGGCACAGACGAGATGCCACACACGGCTCAGTGCGTCCTTAGAGAACGTGCGCAACCACAATCTTTTACGCCCCCTCTCACAGAACACACACACACAAACAGGCACACATACACGCATGCACACGCGCTCACGCAGTCACAATTCAAAGACTCTGAATAATCCCGGATGGAGCGGTAGCCATCGGCAGCGTTGCGTGGCAGACAGACGACGGGCTGACACTAGAGGCGCGTGTCTCTATCAGCGTCGCTATTGTTGGTCTCAGTGAGACCTCAGTCTATTTTCAGCGTGGTGGTCTGCGGCTAGGACAGTCCTGTACAACTACTGTCATTCCAACCTATCTAAACGACCTAAAATCCCATGAGTTTGAGGAGAATGTCCCACAGGACAGGTATACTCTGGTTTGGCTGTCTCTGTCTTATCCTTCAAAACTATTTCTGTGTGGCTTCTCTTTATTTCTCCTCCATCTGCATCTCCTGCCTTTTTTGGAGGCTCCTGCCTTTTTAATCTGCTCGCTCTCTTTCTCTTGCTTCTCCCTGCCCTCTGTCTCTTTCTTCTCTATCCTCGTTCTACCTCTCCACTCTCCTTTACGCCAGCAGTAGAGACAGCCTTTACTGCTTGTCACACTGACAGTTCTAGAACTAAAACCAAGTTGTTTCTAGAATTCTAGCGATCGTCACAGTGGAGTGCCGAGTCAGCACAGTTCCAGCGTCGTACAGTACATCTCTCCTGCTCCATACTGTAGGCACCCTGCAGCTGGGCCTGTGAGTGACATACCAGCTCTGTTGCCATGACGATGATACCGGTCCTGCCCCAGCCCGTCAGGAGTGATGTGACCTGTTCTGACAGCGGCAGACTGGTTGGACTGTAACTCACCCTAAGATACACACGACATCTGACAAGACAGGCAAATGACCAGCAGGAGAGGAGAGGAGAGGAGGAGGGGAGTGGGGAGGTAGGGAGAAGAAAAGAGAGGAAAGGAGGAGAAGGGGGGAGAGGAAGGGAGGACAGGAGGGGAAAGGGTGGGAGAGGTGAGGTGAGTTAGTTAGAGAAGAGAGGGGAGAGATAAGGAAGGGAGGAGAGGATGGGAGGAGGAGGGGAGAAAGGGAGGAGAGAATGGGAGAGGAGAAGAGAGGAGGGGAGAGGGTGGAGCAGAGAGGAAGGGAGGAGGAGAGGAGCCCGGGAAACATCCATCCACCACACAGAACATGACTTATCTACATGATCCTCTTCTGACAGACACAGCCTCGGGGGAGAGAGGGAGGGAGAGAAAAGGTGAGAGAGAGAGCTAGGGAGGAAAACAGGGTCGCAGATAGATAGAGTGAAGTTGTGAGAGAAGGGAGTAAGAAAGAGTGAGAGATGGGAGTGAGTGAAGGGAGGGAGGGACAGAGCGGAGAGGAACAGAAAGAGAAAGGGATGGGGGTGAGTAAATGTGAACGTTATTACTATGACAATCAGAGAGCCCCTCGGGCCAGGACTACATACTAGGATTATATTAGCGCTAATGTATCTGGTATTAATACACACACACACAAATGGTGCTGCAAGGTCAGAGCTAGGGGCTGTCACAACATTTGAAGGTAAGAGCCTGTTAAGCATAGCTAGCTTCAGGCAGGGCCTCCACTGGGCTAGGCAAACCCTTTACTGGTGTGTGTGTGTGTGTCTGCGAGAGAGAGAACAGAGGGGTGCAGAAGCGAGATGTCAGGGGGTGATAATTTATTCAAATGAGCTAGAGAGGATAACGAGAAGATGGGGGGGAGGAGAGAAGAGGAGGGGGGGGGGGGGTGCACCTTGCTTATGACTCCTTTCTCAGAGCATAGATGTCCCATGCCACTGTGGCCAGGCTAGACATAAAGCTGAGTCTTTCTTGCTTTGCTTTTTCCTATGCTACCTTTCCCTCATTTCCATCTCTCCTTTTGCCCTTCCTTATTTCCCTATAGCCTTCTCTTCTTCCCATCTCTCTCTATCCTTCTCTCCTTCCTCTCTCTCTTTCCTGGTTGGCTTCCCTCATTCCCTTCCCTGTTCTCCCTGCCTCCCTACGTGTGGAAAGGACAGGATCTGCCTAGGACTGCAGACGGAGAAGGGAGGAGGAGAGAGAGATGACGAGTGGGGTAAGAAAGTAGAAAAGAGAGGAATGATGAATGTTGCAAAATATTATCAGCTCTGCGAGCGTCATGGAAATGGAATGTTATCACACCGAACGAGTTGCAGACCCAACATGGCTGCCACACCAGGCAGAAACGCAATGTAACTAGATCCAACATGGCTGCCAAATCAAACAGAAACTCTGGGCTTGTTTGAGATCATATGTGTTTGTTTGTGTGTGTGTGTATATGTCTGTGTGTGTGTCCTTGTCTGTGTAAACTTTCATGGCGATTAAAAGCCCTTTCTGATTCTGATGGGTGTGTGTGTGTGTGCGTTTGTGCGTGTGCGCGTTTGTCAGTTGAGAGCTTCAGGCTGTGAAGGTTTAATCGCAAAGGCATTAGGGTACCTTATTTACTGTTTTTCCAGTGTGTGTGTGTTTGCATATCTATGTATGTGTGTGAGGGAGAGATGTGGGAAAGTGATATAGATCAGAGCACAGAGGGTCAAGATGGAAAGTGTGCTTTCAGCAAAGCTGAACGTGTCTTCTCATGTTCCTGCTCACTCATCAACACACACATACACACACACACTCACACACACAGTTAGTTGCCTTTCTTATCTGTGAGTGAGTGTTACTAACGACCCCCTACCTCTATAGTGCACACACAAGCACCTGCCTCTCTGATGGTATCAGAGCCACTTGATTGACAGCTTTACCTGCTATCTTAGTGAAGCTCTCATGCACCACAAAGCAGGTGGTTGTGCTGGGATATAATAGGCTAGGCTAGGCTAGACTAGGCTGTGATAGACAAAAACTGATGGGGTAGGCTCGGCCAGTGAGGCTAGACTGTGACAGGCTGGGCTAAAATCACAATTTCGTAATTTTGGGGTAATTTTTTTTTCATTATTCTAAGGACGTTAGAATAATGAAACCTTTTCAGATTACTCTACAATCCAAAGGGGAATGGAGAGAAAGAGAGAGAGTGGGAGAGAGAGAGACATTTCCTGGTTGACATTGACAGCTCCTGTCTCTTGACGTAACGACTTATTTACTCGAGGATAATTAGTCATGCGCAGCCCGGTGGCGGGATGATTAATGAGCTTTGTCATCTCCGTCTCACGATGTAAACAGTCTTCTCTCAACCTACCTTTCTCTGGAAACAGAACACACTCCGATTGTCTCCAAACTTCTGATCTCGCCGATTATGTTTTGTTGTTTTTACAGCAAAACTACGTAACGTTTTATTTACTGCAAAACTTATTGTGACACGCGTCGCATAAGTTTACATGTGTGCAACCAGTGGGGTGACCTACTATAACAAAAGTACGATGAAAGGAGGAGAGGATATGAGTCAGCGAAACATCTATCCACTCAAGTAAGCGACGAAATGGGGACGTTTATAACAGGTTTAACAGATGCCCTTGCTTCTGGACTTCAGTGGTTTGACATTGGTCTGATGCTGACCCCTAGTGTCGATATTACAGACTACATTCACAGATAGGCCCATAGACTGCCAATGCAATGCGGAGGCTGTACTGATTTTGAACTCTGGACATCTGTTTCACCATCCATTTGCTAATTTAGAATTTTTATTTTTGAAGCTCTCTCTGACATTGCATGTACAAATTGCCCTCTAAAAATGTCATTTGATTTGATTCAATGAAACTAGGCCTGCATAAAACTTCTAGTTTGCTTTGTTGTTTAAGTTACATTTAGTCATTTAGCAGACACTCTTATCCAGAGCGACTTACAGTAAGTACAGGCACGTTGGGTGAAGTGCTTTACCCAAGGACACAGCGTCATTATTGCATGGCCGGGAATCAAACCAACAACCTTCTGATTAATAGCCTGAATCCCTAACCGCTCAGCCATCTGACCCCCGGAGTTAAACACCCGAATGCAATAACTTTACAGAGGTATGTATTCAACACTCATAGATATTTGCAACCAAATCGACACAGGACACACACACACACCCAAACACACACACACGGTTCGACAGGTCTTTATTAATACAAAGGGAATGCCTTAAGGCGTTTAACACACGTGCTGTAATAACAACATCTGAAGTCAGATGTCAGGCCAGTCTGGCTGTTGCTGCTCAGTTCTCCTCATCAACGTTTCTTTTCTGCAATGCACAGAGCACACACACACACAAACATTTGAACAGAAGGAAACACATATAAACATGTTTTCCAAATCCAGTGAACATTTTGTCATTATATATCATTCTAAATGTATGGCCACAGTAACAGATAGTCTTCTTGGGAACAATGTTCTCATTCTGTAACATCAGTCAACATTATTCAATTACATTATTATGTTACATTTATTGTCCTACAACAAACAATCTCTTAAACCCTTCCAGAGTTAGCCCTGAATTGTAATTGTCCTCATTTTAAAGATCTGTAGGCCTGTCTCTGTTCATGCTGTACTCCTTAATGGCCACCAGAGGTCACCACAACTCCACTGTTCTAATGGTGCTGGAGCAGAAGCCTCACCTTGGGTTTCCCACACCGGCGGATCTTGTTTCCTGAGAGAAGAAGAGGACGGTCAGTGATCACTGACGTTTTGATCAACACTTTTTCGCAATTCAAACCATGCTTTAATTTGTCAAGTCAAATAAATATCATAGTGGTGCTAAATATGCACACATGTACAGACACACACACAAACACACACACACAGGGCCGGCCCAAGCCTTTATGGGGACCTTAAGCAGAATTGATTTGGGGACCCCTCGGTGACGCTGTATGATATTATAGTTAAGCTGTTACTAAATGTGCTCTTGGGGGCCCTCTGGTGGCCACGGGGGCCTTAAGCAGCAGCTTAGTTCGCTTATGCCTTGGGCCGGCTCTGCACACACACAGGTACACAAAAACATGGGTGTGTATACTCACACATTCAGAATGCACACACACTCTCTCTCTCACACAGACACACACTCAGCATTGCCCAAACCTCACCGGCCAGCAGGATAACTGAGAGGAACACGATGACCCCAGCGAAGGTCAACCCTCCGACCCTCAGGGTGTAGTAGTCTAAAACACAGGACACACTCAGCACATTGTCTCCCATGGCAACCACCCTATCCTAGCTCTTTCGAACTTTGTTTTTCACTTTGGTCTCTCTCCCTTTCTGTGTTACTCTCCCTCTGTCTTTGTCAATCTCTCTTTCTCTCTTTCTCCACTTCCCCTCTCCCTTTTTTGTCTCCATCCCTCTCTCACGCACTTGCAGTTTCATTGTCTATCTCTATCTGTGCTTGTCTCACTTCTGGCTGTGTTGCTCAGACAGTAATGTAGTTAGGTATGTGAGAATGGACTGTCTGTGCATGAGTCCCTCACCGTAGACAAAGTCTGCGTCAAAGTCCTTGTCCATCTTAGGAGCTGAAAAGAGGAATGAGAACCTTGTCAGCAACAGCAAACATCATAACTGTCATCCTCATTATTACCTCACAATAAGAGTCTCTTTATTACACATAAAACACACAGATACACACACTCGTACAGATACATACACACACATACACACACATACACACAGTCCTACACTTATACACACATACAGAAACATACACACACACACAAAACACACACACACATAGCATGTAACAGCAACATGCACTATTGCCTACTGACCATCAGGTGCAAACACAATGTTGCTTTGAACCAGCTCAACTGTAACTCACACAGTTTAGTCACAGCAGCATCTACCGCTACCAAAAAACAGCCATCTCAATCACCCAGCCATCAATACACTGATTCAGCTGTGCCACTCACCTGCTCTCCAGTCGGTTCAGTCTTGATCTCAGTGCCTCTGTTGGACAGGACAGAGAAGGAAGAATGAGGCAACCTCATGACAAGATCTTATCTGTGCGTCAATGATTTGAAGCAGGGAATGATCTATTTGAGACAATCCGTGTTTCACTGGTTACTCAGCTCACACAGTCAACCAGTCACACTGTTGCAAACATTTCTAGTGGGATTGCATTCCTCAGATTTGTGTTGTGCAGCTCTCTCTCTCTCACTCACTCTCACTCTCTCTCTTTCTCTTTGTGTGTGTGTCTCTTTATCTCTCTATGCCTCCACAGAGTCACAGCGCCCTCTGCTCTTTTCATTTGAATCGGCAGGATTTAATCATTAACTCACATGGATTTTGAGACTGAAACTCCATTTTGCATGGCTAACTTCCTTCTGGGTGTCAGAATATGCGGTTAAAGTGTCTCAACCTGGCTTCAGGGCTCCACACATGTTTGGTAATGTGTCTTTGGGTGGTCATTTTCCACCTGTGACTGCACAGGAGCTCAGAAGGTGAGAAGGTGGAGTCATTCATTCTCCGAAAAGCAGATCTAAACATTGACCTTGAAACCAGCATGAGCCCGTAACTACAAGGGTGCCCTATGGAATCATATGTCACAATATAAGAACCCTCTGTAGGTAACAGACAGAACCCTGCTCAGGGCTGTGGGGCTCCCCATATCTATCTAACGGTCTGTCTGTTTATGGACTGTGTGGAGGACAAAAAGTCAACTGCGTCTCCTGAAGAATGCGCCCTGAGCAAAGCACTCAACCTGAAGGCCTTAGGCCTCTCTGGCTCCAGACTCCAGGTCCTCAGGAGCCCCAAGGGAAGAGGATGTGGGCCCCACACTCCCCAAGATAACACTTTGCCAGCACGTACACCCACTGACTCTACAGTGTTACCAGTTTAGGGCATCATTTGAATGCAACAGATAGTGGGCTCAACAATGCAACCTTGGAAGTCGGTTTCCCACAACCAAACACGTCTACAGGGGATGTATTTCCCACACTTCTACACAGCATATACATTGCTACACAGCTCAGACTCCACAGTACAGACACCAGCACGGTCACTTCTCACAGCACACACACCACAGCAAAGCACAGACACTAGAGCACAGACACCAGAGCACAGACACCAGAGCACAGACACCAGAGCACAGACACTAGTCCATGGACAACTATCACGACACCGAGACCACAGCACAGACTGTACACCACAGTACAGTACACCACACCACAGCACAGTACACCACACCACAGCACAGTACACCACAGGAGTTAATACATATCTAATGTGATGAGAGGTCGTGTGTATTCTTCCTAGCTTAAAGACAGTAGTTGTGTCTCACCTGTGGTGCGCTCTCTGGAGTACTCCTCTTGCTGCTGTTTGTACTCCTCTTGCTGCTGTGTGTGTGAGTAGCCAGGTGCAGCCTCCAGACCCCCCCCACACACACACACGCACACACGCATCCACAAACACACACACGCCCACATACAGACACACCCAAAAATATACACACACGTCTATAAACACATCCACACACACACAAACACGCACACAAACACACCTAAAAATAGACACACAGACACACACACACAGACACACACACACACCCTCTTCTCCCATGTATCAGTAACCAACCATCCACACATTTACAGCTCCATAAACTCTGCCCTTCGGCACTTATTAAAAACCCAGAAGAGCAACCTTTGGAACCTGCGGTCAAGATGAGAACGTTCCAGGCTAACCAGTACGTTAAGAAGCCATCTTGTCACCCACCTGGGGCCTTGGACTTGCAGGTCACCACATGGGCTAACCGTGTAGATGGAGGAGGGGTGGAGGACCTGTGGCTGTCCTTTAGTAAGGGGACAGGTGTCGGAGGGTTGGGGTTGGCGGGGGATGGGGGATAAGGATGGGGTCCAGGGGCCCACGGGCTGGGGTGGTGGGCAGGAATGTGGGGGGGGATTTGGGGGTCTTTGTGAGGGAGGATCTTAACAGTCTGGCTTACAAGGTCACTGCTGGTCATTGTATATTTGTAAGATTCCTGGTTCTGCTGATGGATCCTAACCTCTTGAGCGATGCTTTGTGTTTCTTACGTGTCTATGTTGACGGACTGAGTCTGGATGCTGTTCTGATACTCAGCCAGTTATCTGTGATGCAGTGTGTGGGTGGTGTGTGTCAATGTGTGTTTGTGGGTTGGTAGTGTCAGGAGAGAACACAAACATGTTGTAAGACAGTTGTTCCTAAGTCAAGTTGCTGTACCTGTATATAAACTCTCTCAGTACACTTAAATCTCTCTGGTCAAGGTTATTGAAGATGGAAGGATGAAGGAAGACAATCGGCCTTGATAACTACTGAGAGTGAGGGAAGAATGGATTTTCTGTCTCTTTTTTTCTCTGTGTGTTTCAAAGATGGGGGAATCAATTCTGTATTTCCCGTCAGTTCCACGAAGTGAACAAACAGCAAGCACAACAGAAAACTGGTGTTGGACACTTTATTTACAGGGTGAAAAGCACAAAATTCAGCTACAGTAAACAGCCTTGTGCACTGGTTGACCAGAGTAGCTAGTTGTTCAGGAGGCTGAGTCTTCATTGCACTTTAGATACAGGTGGAGATACATGTCCACTCCCTTTATCATGACCCTGCTACGCATGTGAATGTGAATTGCAAATCTTGTGAGCACGCACACACTTACACACACACATTCTTCCATCAACTACACTGTTGAGTCATGCAAAACTGTGAGATGCTATTGGCCGTTAGATTTATTACACAACAGGCTACCTAAACCTTAAGAACATAATAAGCAAACATGGGTTTGTGGCACTAGTATGTGGCGAATCCTCCAACCACAGTCTGCCTTAGAGGGCACACACACACACACAGACAATCCTTACCTTCCTACCCCTATCTCTTACATACAGTCAAACATCTAAAACACACACACACTCATAACCCCTACCGACATTGTCCTAAATAATATATATATAATTACTCTCTATATATACTTTATTTAGTGCAGGTGGGAACAATATAAAGACAAAGAGTTACAAGATTGTGACAACAACAAGAACAACAACTTGCAAACAAAACACCAGCTAACCTCCAGAACCGAAAGACAACAGAAACACAAGGTATTCTAAATACAGATAACATTGACACCATTGGCGGTTCTCTGGAGAACTAGGATATTGACACAATCAGCAGAGGGTGGTGTAGGCTAAGACAACAAGCTGTAGACAGAGTGTTGCAAAAAGGCACGGTAACAAAGTATAGACAGGAGTACTGGGACACTGGCACAGTCACAGAGCACACAACAGACTAGAGATGTATGTACACAGTTTCTCCATTCCTCCTCTATCCCTCCTCTCCTCCATCCCTCCTTCCTCCTTAACCATCTCTCTCTCCTACCTTTACAGTAGTTACATTCATCATCGTCACCATCATATCCTACATCATGTAACCCATCTTTCAATGTGTGTGGCATATGGTGTGTATGTGTGTGTGTGTATGTGTGTGTGTGGTGTGCCAGGTGTGTACGTGTGTGGTGTGGTTAGCGTGGGTAGGTAGGTAAACTGTAAGCAGGTAGTGATTCAAAAGCCGACAGCTGTTTTTTTGGGGGGTCAGGGGTTGGGTTCAGGGGTCAAAGGTCAGGTGTGAAGTCTTCAGTTCTCCTCTTTGGGGGTCTCTGTGGTTGCTGAGGCTGTAGAGAGGAGGAGAGGAGAGAAAGAGGGAGGAGCGGAGAGGAGAAGTGAGGAGGACAGAGAGGAGAGGACAGAAGAGGGGGAGGAGAGAGAGGAGGAGAGGTAAGGTGAAGGGGGTGGAAGGAGCAGTTAGAAAGGGGTGGTTGAGAGTCAAAGGAGGGGGGAGTCTTAAGTTACTGCTCACTGTGGTGTCAGTTAGTAAGTGTTGTTACGATCACAGCTTTTAACCCTTTCTGTCACACACAAACACACACACACACACTCGACAGCACCCGCATATGGTCTGTCTCTCCCTTCTACCCCACCTCACCTTCTCTCTTCCTCTTTATCTATCTCTTTCTCCCTCCTCTCCCCACTCTACCCTTCCTTTTCCAATTCTCCCTCTTCTCCCCTCTCTTTTTCTCTCTCTCCTCACGTCTCTCTCTCTCTCTCTTTCCCATTCTAAACTCTCTCTCCCCCTTCTCCCTCCACCCCCCCTCCATGTCTCTCAGGGGGGTTCCTCTTACCCTTGGTGATGATCAGGTTCTCTGCCTGTGCCTCCTCATCGCAAGGGACCCTGCAATACAACCCACAGGTGTCATGGTAACCACACATGAGCAGAACAAAGCCCCACCCACAGGAAGTAAACAACACAACAACATTAAGGACAGCTGATCAGAAAGAGTCCCTCCATTACCTTGGTTTCTGGTTGATGCTGCAACGACATCTTCGACCTGGAGATCATCAACGACCAATCATGAACGAGATATCATTTTGAACCACTTAAGGACACACCACACACACACCCACACACTTACTAAGAATGAGGAGGATGCCCAGAGCAAAGAGCACCACTGCAAACACCAGTCCTCCAATCCTGAGGCTCTCATAGTCTGGAGTAGGGAAAGAAAGAGAGAGAAAGATGGAGAGAGAGAAAATAGGACAGTGATGCGAGAGAGAGACAGGGGAAGAGTAAGAAAAAGAGAGAGCAGAGAGAGAGAGAGAGTGAGTCAAATCAGATGAGTACTTCATGGGTTAGGTTCCAACAGACTCCTGAATTACTGTGACACCTACTTACCATAGGTGAATGGATCCAGCTCTTTCTCCTTATCTACAAACACAGAATCCAAGACAATCAGAACCCTGCTGTGGTGTTTCCCACCCCTATCTCTACACACTAACGCAAACCTTCACCATAATCACATCAAGAGATGTACTGTAGACTATGTCTATCAGTAGGTGATTACAACAAATCTGTATCAATACGACTTTATCAATGCCTGACCTGACCTGAATCGTGGATGGTAGAGACAAGGTGAACCTAATCCCTGTCTATTCCCGGTCTAATCCCTGTCTCGCTGTTATTCTCTGCAGTGGTGGTACTGATCTGAACACCTCTGACACTGATAATCCCTGGATGTCAATCCCATGAGGAGGTCCGCAGTGTCTATCTGTGGTCATCCAGTCGGCTCATCAGCGAGTCCCACTGAAGGGAAACCTGCCAGATGTACTTAGCATGGTTGTGGGCTACTCACCTTGTACACTGGGGTCTGACTCCGCTGTGAGAGAGACCGGGTGGGAGGAAGATACAGAGGGAGAGAAAAAGAGACAGATATAACTAGTAAAGAGATAGCATTCCTTAAATAAACTGTGGGGAATATTGAGGTGGATCCACTGAGGTGGTTGTGAGTGAATGGTTGTGTGGGGTTTGATGTGAGAGGGCACTAACCAGCCACACAAACCAGGAGCGAAAAAAGGAAGAACAGAATAGTTTCCATGGTAACTGCAGAAATATAGAGAGGGAGTGGAGGAGAGAGGAGAGAGAGAGAGAGAGAGAGAGAGAGAGAGAGAGAGAGAGAGAGAGAGAGAGAGAGAGAGAGAGAGAGAGAGAGAGAGAGAGAGAGAGAGAGAGAGAGAGAGAGAGAGAGAGAGAGAGAGAGAGAGAGAGAGAGAGAGAGAGAGAGAAAGAGAGGGAAAGAGGGAAAGAGGGAAAGAGGGAAAGAGGGAAAGACAAACAATGACAGACATCAGTATTAGTGAGAGCTATCTGTTTGGCACACCTTGGCTTAAATAACCCAGACATGCATGTGTGTTCGAGAGTGTAGGACTGTTGCCATCTCCCCCTCCAGTGTTCTAGAGTGTTCCTGTCTCCTCCTGTGTTCTAAAGTGTTACTGTGTCCTCCAGTGTTCTAGAGTGTTACTGTCTCCTCCTGTATTCTAGAGTGTTACTGTCTCCTCCTGTATTCTAGAGTGTTACTGTCTCCTCCTGTGTTCTAAACGTGTTACTGTCTCTTCCAGTGTTCTACTGTTACTGTCTCCTCCAGTGTTCTAGAGTGTTACTGTCTCCTCCAGTGTTCTAGAATGTTACTGTCTCCTCCTGTGTTATAGACGTGTTACTGTCTCCTCCTGTATTCTAGAGTGTTACTGTCTCCTCCTGTGTTCTAAACGTGTTACTGTCTCTTCCAGTGTTCTACTGTTACTGTCTCCTCCAGTGTTCTAGAGTGTTACTGTCTCCTCCAGTGTTCTAGAATGTTACTGTCTCCTCCTGTGTTATAGACGTGTTACTGTCTCCTTCAGTGTTCTAGAGTGTTACTGTCTCCTCCAGTGTTCTAGAGTGTTACTGTCTCCTCCAGTGTTCTAGAGTGTTACTGTCTCCTCCAGTGTTCTAGGGTGTAGGATTGTGGTGAAAATCCCAATCAGCACACATGACAGACCTGGCCTACTTTTCTAAAATGAAGCAGTGGTGCAAGCTCACAAAAGCACACACGGGTTTCTATGTTTTCTGTTTGAAAGAGACAGAATGAGGAAGTCATTTAACCAGTTCTCTAAACACAATGAAAGCAGATACACCACAATACATACAAGCAGGTTTGTTTTTTTGGAGTAACCTTGACTGTTCCTTGTAGACAACAACAATGGCCGGGTTTCCCAGATTCATTGAGAAGCTCTTAACGCTAAGAGATTCTCAACTAATCTGGGAAACGTGGCCAATATCATTTCAGGCTTTCAACCTTGCTGAGGTAAACTTACTGTGCTATTAGTGAACCAAAATAATACAAGATAATATAGATGGGACTGACCAACATCACATCTAAACCCTATTCTCAATGTGATATTTAGGCAGGTTTGTGGCAGGTATGAAGGCTGTGTCTGACCTCATCTGGACATAAAGTGTGAAAGTGGTGAGTGACTGGCTGAGCCCAGACACACCACTACACCACAGCGAACACACAGATCAATCACATGATCAATATCTTTAAATCCACCCACAGGAACAGTCTGCACCTGTTAGAGCGGCCCTCTCTCTACCTTTGCCTTTGCCTCTGCCTCTGCCTCTGCCTCTGCCTCTGCCTCTGCCTCTGCCTCGGCCTCTGTCTCTGCCTCTGCCTTTGCCTCTGCCTCTGCCTCTGCCTCTGCCTGTGTCCCTGTCCCTGTCCCTGTCTCTGCCTTTGTCCTTGTCTCTGCCTCTGCCGCTGCCTCTGTCCCTGTCTCGGTCCCTGCCCCTGTCTCTGCCTCTCTCTGTCTGTGTCTCTGTCTCTGTCTCTGTCTCTGCCTCTGTCTCTGTCTCTGTCTCTGTCTCTGTCCCTGTCCCTGTCCCTGTCCCTGTCCCTGTCCCTGTCCCTGTCCCTATCCCGTTCCCGTTCCCGTTCCCGTTCCCGTTCCCTATCCCTGTCTCTGCCTTTGCCTCTGCCTCTGTCCTTGACCCCTCTGTGACCTCTGTATCCCCTGGAGAGAAGCCCTGACTCCAAAACGTGAGTCAATCATGAATTATGGATGCAGACAAGATAGACAAGAAGGAAAAGAAAGCATAGAAACAAGAAAGCATTCCAGGGGTGCATATGTGTGTGTCAGCCTTGCTCCTGGGTGTTGGGGTTTTGTATCATCACACACTTGAGCGCCCACACTCACACCCTTCTCTTGTGAACATGGTGTGTGTGTGCGTTTATCCAGATACAATGGGCCCATGTCTGCATGATCCGTAATGCAGTGCAATGAAACCTGAGATGATTTTCCCTTTAGTGTGTGTGCGTGTGTGTGTGTGTTGGGGTGTGTATGTGTGTGATATTTTGGGTGTTGTTTTGCAATTGAAGAGCGAGAAATCAGTCTCATCTCATACATCCATTCATTTATTCTCTCTCTGTTTTTCCCCTCTCTCGCTGTCTCTCTTTCAGATTGCTCTCTCTCTCTCTCTCTCTCTCTCTCTCTCATTGAAATATAAACATACGCCTTTAATTCAAGATATTCTAATAATGATGCTGTTCAGGGGTGGAGAGACTCTGATGAACAGATATGCCTCCAGAATACAGCTGTCCCTTGATCCCCAAGCATGTGTGTGTGCGTGTGTGTGTGTGTGTGTGTCTGTGTGTGTGTGTGTGGGTGTGTGTGTGTGTGTGGGCAGGTGTGCCCACCACACAGGTATTGTATTACATGTAGCCTACACATGTAGTATATGTAGAGTCACTTATGCTCTCTGCTTTTCAGGTATTCTCAAAGGAGTGGATAACATATTCTGTTAATATATGACAACATTGTATTCAGTACGGAAAGCAAATCCTGTACAGTATAGGTTCTCTAGACTAAACACATTACAGCGCTAAATATTTCTCTGCATAATAAGTCTCTGCATAGTTCTTGTCATCAGGGATGCCAAATGTACAGGGCGTTTGTAATTAAACAAGTAGGCTATAGGACGACAGAATAACTGGGTCACAAAACAAGACAGCATGGAGTATTTTAATGCAACGTCCTTCGGCTAAATTATTTTTCTACCTTCTAGATTATACCCAAATAACCATGAAAACAACTCATTCTGAGACGCCCTCCTCCTCATACGTGCGTCTTGCTGGTGCTGATGTATTGCCATGGCAACAACTTCTGTCGGGTGACTGCAACCCGAGGATCCGAACCACTGCGCTTTCGAGCGGCGGGAAATGATCTAAGATGCTATCGACGTTAAACCACTATTAGAAACATAGTCGTGATGAGCGGAGAGGCGGGTGGAAACATTATTACCTGTCCAATTCAATTTGTTAAGTAATTGTAAACTCCTCGAACACAAAATAAAAGCAATGATGTTAATATGCTTATTCTGCATCGTCATGTGTGTATTTAATTCAACGTCATAGGCTACGTGTCCTTATCGCATGTATAAGTTAATTAATTATTGAAGTATGACTGTAAAAATAAGAGGCATTTTCCCCCACTGTGAATGCGCGAAGCGAGGATCCGATCCAACCTGTGGATTGTCCTGCTATGACTACGCTCGGGTTGTAGAAAAGCTCGTCTAAATGTCACTATTAAACAATTGACTTCTCCGACAGTAAGGCTTAGATATACAAGCCTTAAAGAAATACAAAGACTAGGAGAACAATGACATCACTCGTCTTTGTGAAAAAGAGAGCGATCTTTGTATTTTTGTGTAAGAATCATGGTTTCATTTAACAATTACCTGAGGGGACATTCGGTGCCGAATTATTTATATAAGACTCCCATACAACCTTTGTAGCGTGATACTTATGGCCATTATTGTTCGTTGCTGTGGCAGACTTCTCACAGACAAGGGACACACCCTCGTGAGAGGGTATCACCAGACAACCGTTACAGTTAGACGATACATGGGCCATGTTTGCAGAAGAACACGGTTCTTGAGCGTTTAAAACTGTAAAACGCGATTTGTGGGGTATATATTATCATTACATTTTAAACAATTCATATTAGGAACTCTTTCACTGGCTATAATCCGCTGTGTTAAAGATAACATATTAAGGATTTATCATATTCCAATACATTATTTGACCTCTTGTTGAAATAAAATTAAAGTTTGTTGAGACATTAGCCTAGGTTCAGAAAGTGCATGCATATCTAATTTCAAATAAATTATACAAAACAAATATTTAAAATGAAACATGCATAGTATTCGTTCTCACAAGCCTGTCCCTTTTGTCTGTCTTCGTTCTTTTTGTTAAAGACTCAAAATGTTATTGTTTTTTTTCAACAACACACAAGTCACGTACACGCCCCTCTAGAAATCAAACGGAAACGTGATGTAGGCTACCGTCTTACCTCCCGGTATTCCCTCGCTGACAAACACAGTCTTGAAATCCAGAATACGACGACGGTTCAGCAAGCTTTTTTGTCAAAAACAACGTCTAACATCTGTGACTTCCTCCTGCTCAGTCGATCCAAAGAGATCAAGGGGTGGCCGTGGAAGAATGACAGTATATGGCCAGGGTCTATATTATTTTAAAACGAGTCAACACTTACACTAGTAGAAAAATATGTATTCAGTCCTTCAATTGATCCCTTGTTTTGTGCCTATCACTTTATCTATTTAGAAAGATTCTTTCTGTCGCTTCCGCTCTCCCCGCTGCACACACACACACACGCTGACCTAAGATGCAATAGGCGTCTATTTAGCCATCTAATCTCCTGCTTTACGCGCGCGCGTCTCCACCCGGTCCCCAGGCTCTCTCTCTCTCTCTCTCTCTGTCTCTCTCTCTCTCTCTGTTGCTCCTCAGCTCTCCCAGCGGCAGACTAGTCTTAGCCCTGATGGTGAGTATGTGTGGAAGGTCTGTGAAGGGGCTTCGCTTCTCATGCTGGAAGAAGCAATAGTGACGTACTTGTACGGAAAACAGTTAAGCTATTGGGAGAAGACCCACACCGCGCATTGATGGCATGATGTATTCACCACAGTCGACATCACATCTAAATGATCTTGGAGTCTGTTGGCAGTTGATTTTTGACTTTTATTCATTCAAGGAGTGTTGTTTGAATCAATATACAGACTTCCACAAAGCTACTTTACGCTAAGACACAGGCCTAACCACATGAGTGCCTAGGAGGCAGTAGCCTATGCCTGCACTATGTTCATTAGTCTACATCCAACCCAGTCTCAACACCAGCATATCTTAAAAAGAACCACAGACTGGATCCGTGTTTGGAAAAGAACAGAGTTTAAGGTCTGCGTTTGCTGTGAGAACAGAGGACAAAGGCACAAAACTCCATAAAAACTCTTTGACCACTCCTGCCCCCCCCCCCCCCCCCCCCCAATCACACACCCCTTCCCCAACAAGGTAAACATCATAGTAGCTATAGGTCTACTGCAAGATTGACATACCACCAGAAAATACCAAAACTGGAATCAAAATAACCCAGAGTATGCAACACAGAGTTTCAGTGCATTAACATTTATGGGATCAAGTGAATTGTACGGAACAGCACACATGCTGTACATCCAGTGATTCTGGGAGGTACAGCACAAAACAGGAACAGACACACACAAAAAGTTCACCCTCCTCTCCTCCATCTATCCAGCTGTCCATCTTTACTGTCCACCCCTCTCTCCCTCCATCAGGGGGAGGAAGCACGTTGCCAGTGGGCTTCTTGGACACAGGATGTAGCAGCGCCATGGGAGAGGAAGTGACATCACGGCCTCTCTTGCTGTGAAAGGGTTGCAGATTGAGTGGGATAATTCAGTCTGTCTCTTTCTCTCATGCTTTCTTTCTCCCTCCTTCTCTCATTCACTCAATCTGTGTCTACATGTCTGTCTCTCTCCCTCTCACCTGCATCTTTCTGTAGACCCAAGGCACCAGGCTGGACACCTTGGTGTACACTCCGGGCTGGCTCCTCTGCCCGCACCCCGCCCCCCAGCTCGTCACTCCCACCAGGTACCAGCGACTGTCATCGGCTTGGCACACCAGCGGCCCGCCACTGTCGCCCTGGGACACCAGAAGAGAGCATGAGAGTAGTAGGAACACTGGGAGAACGTCAAAGTTGTCGGTCAATAATCACTATCATCGGCCAGAGGAACTTTGCTATGGAGCCATATTACATTTTTACGCACACCCTTGTCAGAAAGTACAGCATAGAGGCTAAAAGCTGATTGACCACCAGGTTGAAAGAGAGACATGAAGAGACCCTACCTGGCAGGAATCTCGACCACCTTTCAGGTCTCCAGCACACATCATGTTGGTAGACACAGTACCAGCATAGATCATGGAGCTGTTACACACACGCGAGTCTATGAGTTCCACCTGGACACCCATCAGAGTCCTGGAGCCACTCGCTGGGGGGGGGGGGGGGGGGGGGGGGGGGTATTTGGTTTGGTTGGTTAGATCAATAATTCCTTCAGTCATGGATGGATTCAATAATCAGCATCTCCTGTCTCCTTCCACCCCAACCTCCCTGCCCCTTCCCCCTCCTCCCTTCTCCTTGCCCCTTCTCTCCCCTCCTCCTTGTGCCTCCCAGCGTTCTGCTACCTGCTCCTTCTGATGTGGTACCGAAGCCAGTGGTCCAGCAGTTGCTCCCTTGGGGAAACATCTGGTCGAAGGCTGGCAGGCAGGCGGGTTGGACAACACCTGAATACCACACATACACGCATACACACACGCATGCCCGCACACACACACACACACATAGTCCCAATTAAGACGTCCACATTAGATTATTGTTGAGATGGCGGACTCTCCACAGACACAGAAGAAAGAGACACCAAAGAGACTAGAAGATGACATTCACAGCCTCAATATGACCAGGGTATCCTCTCTTTTCCTATCCTCTCTCCTCCTCTCCTTTCTTCTCCTCCCCTATTCTCTCTCCTCCTCTCCTCTCTCCTCCTCTCCTCTCTTCTCCTCCCCTATTCTCTCTCCTCCTCTCCTCTCTCCTCCTCCCCTATCCTCTCTCATTCTGTCCTATTTCCTCCTCTCCTTTCCTCTCTCCTCCTCTCCTCTCTTCTCCTTCCTTATCCTCTCCACTCCTTTCCTCTATCCTCTCCTCTCTTCTCTTCCCCTATCCTTTCTCCTCCTCTCTCCTCTCCTCCCCCATCCTCTCTCCTCCCTCTCCTCTCCCCTCTCCTCCTCTGCTCTCCCCTCATTTCCTGTCTTCTCCTCCCTTCTCCTCTCTCATCCTCTCCTCTCTCCTCCTCTCCTCTCCTCCCCTATCCTCTCCAGACTCACCGGTGAAGGTGACTGGAGCAGTGAGTTTGAGGAGGGCGATGTCCTGGTCATTGGTCTTGTTGTTGTAGTTCTCATTCACTAGGATCTGCTCCACATAGTAGGGGAGGGGCAGCCGGTCCTGGGAAACAGTCCCTCCATACACATACCAGTTACTGGCCACCAGAGCAGAGGGGGTGGACCTGAGCAGGGAACAGAATGAAGGACAGCCAGTTAACTCTCTAACCAAGACTTCAGCTCAGAATGCTGGTATTGTAAATAAAGATAAGCAGATCTATGTGAGATATTTATGGATATGTACTGGATACACAGTTCCTCTTGCATAGAAAGAGAGAGGAAAGAGATTTTTTAAAAAGAAGATGGAAATCTCATGTTATAAAACAGCCATTTTATCTGAACCTCCATGACAACTGACCAAGGGAAGCAGTGAGCAGCGGTGATGACGAAGTCAGGAGAGATGAGCACGCCTCCGCAGATGTGAGTGCCCCTGTACTGCAAGGACAGCTGCCAGGGCCACTGGCCCGGCTGGGAAACTGCGCCCCCTATGATCCTATTGGTGGACTGCTGTCGGCCGCAGTCTGGATGAAAGGAGAGGAGAGCAACAGGCTTGTGGGATTCTGTCTGGAGATGTCTATAGTGTGTGTGTGTGTGTGTGTGTGTGTGTGGGTGTGTGTGTGTGTGTGTGTGTGTGTGTGTGTGTGTGTGTGTGTGTGTGTGTGTGTGTGTGTGCGTGTGTGTGTGTGTGTGTGACTCCTCACCCACACACTGCAGGGACACAGTCTTGTCATCTGGGCAGGTTTTGCTACGTCAACAAAAATATTAGTTTATTGTCAGTATGCAAATTCTTCAAGAATATGAATTAATTGATTGATTGAATGTTACATGTACATGATTAATTAGTTGATTATGTTACTGTTTTGTTCATTCATTGACTTATTTAATCATTCAATAATTCACTCATCGATAAATCAAGCAGTACATTCATTCAGTCTTGCAGTAAATGGTGTCTGACCTGATGTTGACCAGCCCCTGTATGGGCAGGGCTGACCTTTTGCTCAAAGTCAGAGATGTAGACTGCTGGGAACTCACTGGCTTAGTGCCAGAAGCACTGGGTGGAGACACACACACACACACACAGGCGTGTTTAGACTCTGGGCAAGATAAACAACATCAGAATCCAATCCCCCTCACTGATGCCTTAGTGAAACTCATTCACAAAGGCACACTCAGATAACCAAGAGAGGACCAAGGTGAATTTGTCTGATGGCACACGCAAGTGACAGCAGACGACTTCTCCTCCTTCTTTGAGAAAAAAGTCGCCGACATTAGCAGTCGGTTCCCTAAACCCACCCTTCCTACCCCCTCACCCTCCATTACTGACCCAACTAAATGTCTAAACTCCTTCTCTCCCCTGTCCGAGGCAGAGCTCTCTGACCTCATTCTCTCTCATCGCCCCACCTCCTGTCCCCTTGATCCTGTCCCCTCCCCTCTCTTTCAAACCATCTCCCCCTCTATCATAACTTTTCTGCTCCATGTTCTAAACTCCTCTCTTACCTCTGGCACCTTCCCCTCTGCCTTTAAACAGGCCAGAGTTACCCCTTTACTCAAAAAACCCTCCCTTAACCCTGCCGTCCTCCAGAACTACAGACCGGTATCATTGTTACACTTCTTTTCTAAAACAATTGAACGTGCTGTATCTAACCAACTGTCTAACTTCCTTTCTCAGAACAACCTGCTCGACCCCAACCAATCGGGCTTCAAGACCGGCCACTCCACAGAGACTGCCCTCCTTTCAGTCACCACTGCCCTCCAGTCTGCCAGAGCGGCTTCCAGGTCATCCGTCATCATTCTGCTGGACCTTTCTGCGGCGTTTGATACGGTTAACCACCAGATCCTGCTCTCCAGACTTTCTGAGATGGGCATCACTGGCACTGCACTCCAGTGGATCTCATCCTACCTGTCGGGAAGATCCTACCAGGTCTCCTGGGGAGGCAAACTGTCAGGCCCACGCCAGCTCTCCACTGGTGTCCCACAGGGCTCCGTCCTTGGTCCCCTCCTCTTCTCTCTGTACACCACCTCACTTGGACCAATCATCACCTCCCATGGCTTCTCCTACCACTGCTACGCTGACGACACGCAGCTGTACCTGTCATTCCCTCCGACCGATCCGGGGATCTCAGCTAGGATTGAGGCCTGCCTCGCAGACATCTCCGCCTGGATGACTGAGCACCACCTCCAGCTGAACCTTGCCAAAACGGAACTTTTCATCATCCCGGCCAAACTCTCCATCTCCCATGACTTCTCAATCACCCTGGGATCTGCGACGGTGACCCCCTCATCCTCTGCCAGGAACCTTGGGGTTACCATGGATGACGAGCTCTCCCTCACGGCCCACATTGCTGCGGTCTCCCGGTCGTGTAGATTCACCCTCTACAACATCCGGAAGATCAGGAGATACCTGTCTGAGCACTCCACCCAGCTGCTTGTCCAAGCACTTGTCCTCTCCAAGTTGGACTACTGCAACTCGCTGCTCGCCGGTCTCCCATCATGCGCAACCCGCCCTCTTCAGAGAATTCAGAACGCAGCAGCCCGTCTGGTCTACAATCTACCCAGACGCTCCCACGTTACCCCGCTCCTCATCTCCCTCCACTGGCTACCCATAACGGCCCGCATCAGATTCAAGACCCTGGTACTGACCTTCCGAGCAGTGAACGGGACTGCGCCCGACTACATCAAGTCTCTCCTGCAGCCTTACACCCCCACCCGCCACCTACGGTCTTCTTCAGACAACCGCCTGGTGGTCCCACCTCTCAAGACCGCCCGGTCCCAGCACAAGCTCTTCTCCTGCCTGGCACCCCAGTGGTGGAATCAACTCCCCACCTCCATCAGAGACACGGACTGTCTCTCCACCTTCAAGAGAAGGCTCAAGACGCACTTGTTCCGGGAGTACAATGGTACTTAGGAATGGTTTGCTGAACCCAACGCTAGTTTCCTCAAGGTTCACAATGACTCTTGCTTAGACTGTTGCTCTTGTTGGTTAGTGGTAGCTGATTTAAACTGTTGTATTCTTTTTTTAGTTAATCCTATTTTTATTGCTTTCCTACAGGTACACCTGCACTTAGAGATTAATGTTGTGTAATTTTAACTTGTTTAACTACATGCTCTTATGGTTTCTTCCCTTTAGCACTATTTTTTGGTTGTTCACAATATGTACTTCTTGTTTTTGACTACCCGCAATGCTGTGGGGCTATCTTGTTGTTATTATCAGTGACCTATGCACTTTGTGAAGCTCTCTCTTGGAAGTCGCTTTGGATAAAAGCGTCTGCTAAATGAATAAATGTAAATGTAAGTGTACTCATAAACAAGTGCACACACACACATAGAGGAGAACCTGAAATATCTGAATGAGATTGTACTCTAAGGCAGGGCCGGCCCAAGCCTTTACAGAGCCTTAAGCAGAATTGATTTGGGGGCTTGGCGTTGTTAATACATATATATACAGTGCCCTCCAAAAGTATTGGAACAGTGAGGCCAATTCCTTTATTTTTGCTGTAGACTGAAAACATTTGGGCTTGACATCAAACGATGAATGTGAAACCAGAGATCAACGTTTCAGCTTTTATTTCCAGGTATTTACATCAGGATCTGATGCACAAATTAGAAAATATCACCTTTTTGTTCGAACCCACCCATTTGTCACGTGAGCAAAAGTATTGGAACATATGACTGACAGGTGTGTTTTGTTGCCCAGGTGTGTCCTATTACATACATTATTCAATCAATAAATACCACTGAATGTCTACACTCAGGTTCAGATTGGGTAAGATAGGTTTTGTCTATGCAGACTGTATTCAGAGGTGAAAACAACATGAAAACCGGAGCGCTGTCTTTGGGTGAAAAACAAGCAATTGTGAGTCTTAGAGAAGATGGAAAATCAATCAGAGCCATTGCAGAAACATTGGCCATAGCCAGTACAACCATTTGGAATGTCCTGAAGAAGAAGAAAACTACTGGTGTACTAAGTAACAGACGTCGAACAGGTAGACCAAGGAAAACATCAGCAGTTGATGACAGAAACATTGTGAGAGCTGTAAAGAAAGACCCTAAAACAACTGTTAGTGAGATCAGCAACAACCTCCAGATGGCAGGAGTGAAGGTATCACTATCTACTGTTCGCAGAAGACTTCCTGAACAAAAGTACAAGGGCTACACCAGAAGATGCAAACCACTCATTAGCAAGAAGAATAGGAAGGCCAGGCTGGAATTTGCCAAAAAGTACAGAGATGAACCTCAAAAATTCTGGGACAAAGTTTTATGGACTGATGAGACAAAGATTAACTTTTACCAAAGTGATGGAAAGGCTAAAGTTTGGAGAAAGAAAGGAACTGCTCATGATCCCAAACACACAAGCTCATCTGTGAAACACGGTGGAGGTAATGTCATGGCTTGGGCTTGCATGGCTTCTTCTAGGACGGGCTCATTAATCTTCATTGAGGATGTAACACATGATGGCAGCAGCAAAATGAACTCGGAAGTCTACAGAAACATTTTGTCTGCCAATTTAAGGAAAGATGCAACCAAACTGATTGGCAGAGCCTTCATCATGCAGCAAGATAACGACCCAAAACACACTGCCAAAACAACAAAGGAGTTCATCAGGGGCAAGAAATGGAAGGTATTAGACTGGCCAAGTCAATCTCCAGACTTAAACCCTATAGAGCATGCATTTTACCTGCTTAAGAGGAGACTGAAGGGAGGAACCCCACAAAACAAACAACAACTGAAAGAGGCTGCAGTGAAAGCCTGGGAAAGCATCAAAAAGGAAGAATGCAAAAGTTTGGTGACGTCAATGGGTCACAGACTTGCTGCAGTTTTTGAAAGCAAAGGATTTGCAACTAAATATTAAGTCTTATTCACTTAAATATGTTTTAAGTATATCTGTTCCAATACTTTTGATCACATGACAAATGGGTGGATTCAAACAAAATGTGATATTTTCTTAGTTGTGCATCAGATCCTGATGTAAATACCTGGAAATAAAAGCTGAAACGTTGATCTCTGGTCTCACGTTCATTATTTGATGTCAAGCCCAAATGTTTTCAGTCTACAGCAAAAATAAAGGAATTCGCCTCACTGTTCCAACACTTTTGGAGGGCACTGTATATATATATAAAAAACATTAAACTGTAATTTAATGTGCTCTTGGGGGCCCTGTTGTGGCCACGGGGGCCCTAAGCAGTCGCTTAGTTCGCTTATGCTATAGGCCGTCCTGTATTTAAATTTTCTACACTGAAATTATACTTTTACAGTAAGTACTCATTACTTTAACGTACTTTCCTTTGTGCTTTTAAACATTCTTATGGTGTTTCTACTCTAAAGTACTCTAGTTTTCAACTCTGAGATTTTACTCAGAGAAACAGTTTTCAAGTTTTCAACTCTGAGACATTTGTTGTTTTACTCTGATATTCTACATGGAAATACTCTAGATTCCTTCTCTGGTTTACTCTAGTTTTCTACTGTGGTGTACTCTAGTTTTCTACTGTGGTGCACTCTAGTTTTCTACTGTGGTATACTCTAGTTTTCCACTGTGGTGCACTCTAGTTTTCTACTGTGGTGCACTCTAGTTTTCTACTGTGGTGCACTCTAGTTTTCTACTGTGGTGCACTCTAGTTTTCTACTGTGGTGTACTCTAGTTTTCTACTGTGGTGCACTCTAGTTTTCTACTGTGGTGTATGATGTGTGCGGTGTCCACCTTCTGAAGCCCAGCTGGGCGCAGGTCTGGTCAGCGTAGCTCTGGTCCCAGCCCAGGTAGCAGACTGGGAGGAAGACACCGTCCTCAGATGTGCGGACGTGCAGAGAGCCGTTCTCCCCAAACCTCACTGGTTGAAGGAGGAGAAGGGGGAAAGGAGTAGTGATGTGGGTGAGACAGACAAGACTGGGGCATTCAGACTGACTGTGTCAATTACTGTCACTCCCCCTTGATAACCGCCTGTGTGTGCGAGTGTGTCTGTGTGTGTGTCAGTGTGTGCGAGTGGGTCAGTGCGTGCGAGTGAGTGTGCATGTTTAAGTGTCAGTGTGTGCGAGTGTGTCAGTGTGTGCGAGTGTGTGGGTGTGTTTGTGTACGTGTGTGTCAGTGTGCGTGTGCGTGTGATGAATGCTCACCACAGTCGTTCTCGTCAGTTCCCAGCTCGCAGTCTATCTTCGAGTCACACTGGACTGTGGCGTTGGAGCAAGTGTCGTAGATGCTCAACATTTTACCATTATTCTCATGGCTTCCGTCCTCCCCACTTTCATTGTCAGCAGCCTCTTCAGACTCCAAGCCTCCTCCTCCTCCTCCATCTTCCTCACTGTCACCGTCAATGTGGCCCCCACCAGGAGGTGTGGGACGGCGGGAGCCATAATGCACTGAGAGAGAGAGGTAGGAGAAAGGAGAAAGGGAAGAGAGAGAGAAGGGAAACAAATATGGGAGGGGAAAATGAGAGGGAAAGGTAGAGAAAGTGAGAGATGGATGCAAAGAGAGAGGGAGGTCAACAAAAAGAAAAAGCCATTTTAGGGAGCAAAACATTTATAAATATGGATGTGGTGAGATGAGACAAAAACAGGATTAGGTTTAGAGTAATGTACGGCATGTGTCCATGTGTGCCTGCGTGCGTGTCTGTGTGTGTGGTTGCTACCTCCCAGCCAGATGAAGAGACCCAGAAGGGCGAGGAAGAGGATGGTGACCCCAAAAATGGCATATCGTTTGGTCTTGTTGGTGCAGCAGCTCAGCTTCCTACAGCTGTGGAGTTCTGTGTGTGGTGAGGGGCCGGGGGGGGGGGGGGGGGGGGGGGGGGGGGGCACACACACACACATACAGGTGGGGAGGAAATACATCACATATACATACATAATAAACAACATACATCATGTTCTATAGTTTTCCCTGTATCTCTTTCGTAGGTCTTTTATTTTATATAAACAACCAATTGAATAGCGATGTCACATACATGTACATACAGTAAATGAGTACAGTAACAGGGGAAGGTCGCCCTGCTGACCTTTGCTGGGTTCTTTGACCGGCAGAGGGGTCACTGCTGGTGCATGCTGGGGGATGTAGTGCGGCTGGCTGGGAGGGACCAACCAGGCAGGGTCCCCAAACACCACCTCCTCGTAGGACTTGAGGGGGGGCTGGGTGTGTACTGCCACAGAGTAGGGGGGCGGGCGCTCGTTCTGGAGGAATGGGAGGAGGGGGAGAGATGTGGGGCGACGGATGGAAGAATAATTATTTATTCATGCAAATTCTGAGAAAGACAGATAAATAGACACAACAAAGGGAAAAAATATAGAAGGGGAGAGAGAGAGAGGGACAGAGAGGGAGAGAGAGAGAGTGTGTGAGAGTGTGTGAGAGAGAGAGAGAGAGAGAGAGAGAGAGAGAGAGAGAGAGAGAGAGAGAGAGAGAGAGAGAGAGAAATGGGACGAGGGGAGGGGGGAAGCAAGGAGGGACACGGAACAACGGCATCATGAGCTCTGAACTATGATACAGCATGTGAACCATGGCATACACTGAGCTGGAACATGTGGTGGGGGTTTCGATAAGACAGTCCTTCTCTCTGTCTGTGGGTAACAGGAGCTGGGCATTGTTACTGTCTGTCTGGCTTTGTTGTCTGTGGAAAATACCTAACTACCTCATGGAGCTGACTCTCCCGAGGGCCTCACAGTGGAGCTGACTCTCCTGAGAGCCTCAGGTTGGAGCTGACTCTCCTAAGGGCCTCACGGTGGAGCTGACTCTCCTGAGAGCATCACAGTGGAGCTGACTCTCCTGAGAGCCTCAGGGTGGAGCTGACTCTCCTAAGGGCCTCACGGTGGAGCTGACTCTCCTGAGGGCCTCACGGTGGAGCTGACTCTCCTGAGAGCCTTATGGTGGAGTTGCTTCTTCTGTCACATCCTCTGACGAGCACATCCGTCACTGAGACTAGACCCCATCTCATGGCAAAAGGCATGCTCAGACACACAGTGTACCTCGTTTCTCTGACCATCATTTCAAATGTGTTCAGACATTGACCCACTGTTTGACTCTCGCTTCATATTTCCTATCCTTTGTTCATCCCTCCATCCCTCCATTCACATAGTCTGCTCTCTGTTGCTCCTCTGATGAGTCAACAGCCATTTCAGATCAGTCAGTTGATCAGGTCACCAGGCCCTACCCCCTCCCTCCCTCCCACCTTCTAACCCAAACTCCACTCCCTCTATTGTTGACAGTAACTGGAATTGGTTGCCGTGGGGGGAAACGGTGAGGGAACGCCGCTCGCCTTGGAAACCATGTTGGTCCCCAGCAGCGGAGACAGCCTTCTGGCTGGCGAGCATCTTGGCAGTGAGCCTGGCAGTTATGACCCACATACACAGGCAGGTCAGTCAGGTAGAGTAGAGCTGCACCCTGGAGAGTAGACTGCTGCCTCCAACACTGGCACTCTCCTCTCTCCCTGGTGTTATTTTGGTCTCTCGGTTTCCTCTTGATCTCACTCTGTCTCTCTTTCTGTTTTGGGTTTTGTTTTGTTTTGTTCTTTACTGATTTTTCTCGATTTTACTTGACTCGACTCTACTCTGCTCTAGTCTATTCTACTCAGTTGCGTTCTTCCCTAGGAAGATGTCAATCTCTATTCTGGCCCCATCCTGATGCCAGAGCGATAACTATCTCTACAGTGTGACTCTATGACTCAGCAGGTTTTTGAGTGTAAACAAGGAGACTTCATGGTAACTACTACACATGTTTGTCCTACTAAATTAAACAGTTGTCATTGGAACCACTGCTACTAATAATACTAATACTTTGAAGGATTATTGAACTTCCGAACATCCGAAAAAACTACTAAAGGTTCCCCCACCCCTCCTCCCCACTGCCCCCTTTCCCCACACACACCTACACACACATACATGTCCATACAAGGCTCAACTCATCACAATAAACCCAGTGGAAAAACACAAGCGGCAACACACACAGGGATTGGATCCACAGGTGACACAAACCAGTATGTCCTTTTCTTTAGGTTGAGATCTCTGGTTGCAGGAAATGTCTACAGGCGCTCAATCTTCAGAATTACCACAATAGCAAAGGTTTATGAAAGAGGAGGATTATGAGAGCGGAAGGAAGAGGAGGAGAGGAGAGGAGGAGAGAAGGAGAGGAGGAGAGGAGGAGAGGAGGATGGAAGGAAAGAAGGGAGGGGGTTGGAATCCCCAGTAGTCAACTCAAATAAGTTGTCATTGTCTTCTCCAGGATAGCTTTCCACTCTAAACAGACAGTTAAATCATCGGATTTAGAAGTTCGAGTAACAACATTACAAAGGTCAGGCTTGAACTATTGTATGACAACAAAGAAGAAACAAAACAAAAGACCCCCACACCTGACATCGTAAAATTGTGACGTTCGTGAAGTTTACCACAGATTTGATCACAATTCATCAGCATGAGAACTAACAGAACTGAATTGATCCACAATCCATAATTTTGAGTGCTCTAAATATGGTTATGTTTGCCTCATAACCTTGTTATATGAGTGCTATAGAAACCATCACACACACCTGTGTGCAATTAGGTCAAACACACACACACACAGGCATACACACACAAAGATACATGATGCATGGAGAGCCAAACCCAGGAGAGGTTATGGAAGTAACAGCCATGTGGAGCGCAGCAACACGGCACTCTGCGCGTCACACGCACCAGCAGCTTTGACTGGTACAGCAATAGACAAACAGAGACGTTTGTGGGTGAGAGAAAGAGAGTGAGAGAGTGAGAGAGAGAGAGAGAGAGAGAGAGAGAGAGAGAGAGAGAGAGAGAGAGAGAGAGAGAGAGAGAGAGAGAGAGAGAGAGAGAGAGAGAGAGAGAGAGAGAAAGAACCACAGAACTACATTGAACTTTCGGAACTTTTGGAATCATAGCACCCTACGAACGGAAGAGGAGAGAAACCGAGAATAGAGACGAGCGGAGAGGAGAGGACTGCTGAGGAGAAGAGGAGCGTAGGAACAGAAAGGAGGAACAGAGAAAAGGAGAGCGGAAGGAGGGAGGACCTACCTCTTCATGCTGTGCCATCGGACTCAGCGGGGTGCAGAGAGGAGAGCAGACAGGTGCATTTGAGCGACAGGGGGTGGGGCCAGGGCTTCACATCTTCTTAGTTGGCGCTCTCCCACACATGTGACCAGAGAACACTGACACCTCCCTCAATGCTCCTCCCTCCCTCTGTCTCCTCCACGCTCTGTTACTCCACAGGTGACACTGACCCGCCCCCTTTCCCGTCCTTCCCCCTCTCACCTTCCTTCTCTTCCTCCTTCTCAATGGAGATGGGTGTTTCCTTTGCGATACATTCACACCTGAAAGACTGGTTTGAAGAGAGCAGACATGGAGCAATTGGGTGGAGGTGGGGGTGGGGGTGTTTATGGTTGGGGCTGGGTGTAGTGGGGGGTCCAGGGTTCATATCAGAAACAGATGCCAAATAAATTTCGGGTCACACTCAATCTAGAGAAACGTTTTAACGCAAAGCCTTTTCGATCTGTACTCAAGCCTTGATTGATCCATCAACATTACCAGCTTTCTTCTACTCTCATTAGAAATACGATTCTGAGAGGGAGACATAGGACGAATACACTTTGATGGTATCAGGGTTGTTTATGCATACACAGCATATTCAGCGGGGCTTTCCAAATTCATACAGCACTACCCCCCCTCCCGTGGCCCCCCACCCCCTTCCTTTACAGTATGATCCATGTACTGTCTGAATCCTTCACCTCACATACCATCTCAATGCTAACCCCCCATCCCCACCCCCACCCCCACCTCCACCCGCCTCATCCCCTGTCCAGGGTCCTGCCTCATACTTTGAGAACCATAAACACTGCAGTGGTAATTAGTGACCACAGCATGACAATGCAATTTGTCTGAATGGAAAATGCTGTGTCATTCAGGGATAAATTCCTTGTAGAACAATGATTTCTTGGTTAGTCAGTTTGTCTGAGTGAACAGTACGTTCTTTAAGTGTATGTAGGTATGTGTGTGTCCTTGTAGTGAACTCATGAAGTTCTAAGAATGTTTTTTTTTTATAAGTGAGGTAAAAGGAATGAGAACATACAGCATTCCTTCCAGACCACAGGCTTAGGTTAAAAAAAGAGACAGGATAAAACACACAAATACACACACACACACACACACAGCCTGCTGTTTCCTATTACCCTTATCTCATCACCATAGCAATACACCTCAGCAAAGACTATGAAAATAACTTGTGAGAGCATAGTATATTTCAAGGTAAAAGCTTTCTTTCTTGAAGCTCATTTGCATCAGTTATTTTTTAGTGTGCCTTCAGACACCATTGGCGACTGTCACATTCAGAGAGCAGCTCAATTCAAGAGCTGTTCTAGATCATGCAGCAACTGTTCTAGAATCTAGCAACTTAAACAAAACCTTCTTTGGGTACACTGTCGATTCCAAAACGTTTTCAAGATTAGTATTTATTCTATTATTATTTTACTTTTTCTCAGTGTGGATACTGTTTTGAGAATAATATTCTTATTTCGACAATTCAATAATTAGTATGTGTTTAGGAGCTGATCTTTATCTCATTCAACAGGCAGCCCTTTGTTGCTCTAACAAAATCACATTACAGAGTGGCTGGATCCACTACAAACAAACTGCTTTTTTGGGGCTGATATACTGAAAAAATATTTTCAGCTTGACTTTGGTATCTTCAGAAAGCCCTGTCCCTATATGCCACGCATGTTTCAATTGTATCAAATTGTCACAATTTGTATGGTACGTATGTGTTTGTGTACATGTCTACGTGCTTTAAAACGTGAACTGAACAGTTTTTACCAACAGAGGGAGCTGTTGCATGGTTCGTCATGTATCTCTCCTCCACATTAGGGCTGGTCCTTCCTACAGGCGACATAGGCAGCCGCCTAGGGCGGCATGAAGAGGGGGGCGGCATTTTCCCAAGTGCATCCAGTAATCAACCCTCCCGCACTGCCAGCAAGGGGCGCCAACCGCGCCACATCATATGTCCGTGTTGTGGTTGGGGGGGCGGCACCCCCGGGAGGGGGGGGGGGGGGGGGGGCGGTGGTACTGGTGATAAATCTTGTCTCGGGCACCAAATGTGCTAGGACCGGTACTGCTCCACGTCCTGCCATCAGAAACAAAGCACATGATTTGTCACTGAGGATTCGAAAGAGGGAAGTAAAACTGAAGAGCCGGGAGGGATCACACTAATAAAAGTGGTTTCCCTCTCACAGAAAGAGGTGCTATCTGCTTGCTCAGAAATGTCGACCCTATGATGATCGAAACAGAAATTACAGATGAGACTTTCTGTTAGTACAGAATCCCTTACACAGACTTCCTCATTTTATGTAGGGTAACTGGACAGTAAAGCATGACATTGGCAAACTCCATCTGCATTCAGATAGCCACCCTCTCTCCAGCCTTCCTCCAGCCTCTTTCAAGCCTCTCTCCACCCTGTTTCCAGCCTGTAATCACCTCAGGGCTCCTTTATACAGATAGACAGATATCATTTTGTCTCACATCTGTGGTCAGTCAGAAATCCATTCTCTATAATTCGATGTTCATGGTTTTCTTGTTTTTTTCCATCACTCTCACACACAAATAGGAAAGATGGTGGTGCATCATCCCAGGTGTCAGAAAGGTAGAGTGGTTTCACACATCCGTTCACACACGGTTTGGTGCATGAGAGACTGGCTTTTACATCCTGATAAACAACAGACAGACAGGCAGACGGGTAAACTGACAGACAAATAGACAGGCAGAGAGACAGGCAAAAAAAATAATACTTTAGTTTTAATTTATATTTGTAATTGGAGGCTGTAAAAAACAAAAGATAAGTTGTTCCTCATCTCCATATCTATCTCTCTGTACTACTTATTCTGCACTGAGTCCAGAACTCGGCTCTACTGCTCTGTACGTTCTAGTGAGGAGAACAAGCGAAAAGCAGGTGCAGGGTAAATAAAAGTGACTTTACAGTAAAAATGTAGTATTTCGGCCTCCTCTCTCTGCTTCTATTTTTGGTTCCCTCCCTATTCCCTCCACTCCTCTCTTCCCATGCTTTCCTCACACCCTCAGCTGTTACACATCAAGACGGAGAAAGAGGGAAAGAGAGAAAGAGAGATAGAGAGAGATAGAGAGAGATAGAGAGAGAGAGAGAGAGAGAGAGAGAGAGAGAGAGAGAGAGAGAGAGAGAGAGAGAGAGAGAGAGAGAGAGAGAGAGAGAGAGAGAGAAACGTATGTGTCACAGGAGGGAAAGCACAGCTCTCACACTCCAACAGACTGCCGGTGGGGGAAGTGGAAGTAGGGGGGTAGAAATGTCAGCTAAGGTACAAAACCACGATAACTTCCCCTGTCGCTATCAGTCATATATTACCACAGCAGAACGTCAACGCAGAACAGACAAGCTTGGACAGAACTCTTCCGCTGCCCTGTTATGACAGCTGTCTGGATACCGAACAGATGAATGAGGGAGATGATTAACAGAGAGGAGAAACGGAGGAAAGCGCTTAAGGAGTAGGAGAGGATGATTATTGTCTAATAAAGGATTTTTGGACCAGATCATGGATTGGAGACGGTGGATGTTAATTCTGGGTTTGCTGTTGATCGCAGCAAACTGCATATCAGGTATTGACAAACTTCTATTGCTATATTGAGGACATCTCCTGTTTAAACTACGTCATGGTAGGCTGAAGGAATCTCCGGTATTTTTGAATCCTACTGTATTTGGATTTAGCTGAGAACATCTAAACTATGATTGTTTCCGTCATATTTCTAATGTGTGTCTTACAATTTCTGGCAGCGAAAGGGAGTTCTCTTATTGACTGTTGATCTTATTGTTGATAAACATAGAAATTAATGATGGGGTTGGCGATTGTGGTAGTATTTACAGTCAAGTAGCTTCAACCTCAAGATAAAAGGAGAAGCACTGAGATGTGATTCAATTTCCATCTCCTTATTACATTTTACTAGAACATCCTCCTCACATCCTAAACTCACAGACAAGTTAGAGAAATGTTGTGTAGGTTTCGTAACTCAAAAGTGTTCTAGAAACAGTGATCAAAACAGAATTTTGTTTTGTGCAATACGTGTCTGAGGAAACTCTGCTGAGGTCATGTGTGATGGAGTTCCCTTGGGGAAATTCTCTTCATGTACCGTTCTGTTCTGTTGTTCCTGTAAAATGTATTTACATACATTCATCATACATATTCAAATACTTTCTCTGCAAAGACTCTCAATAGTATATGATTGTAATGCAAAATCCCTTATAATTTTGTTAAAGTCAATGTTGAGTAGACTCCAAATCAAATTCAGTTGCAATTGCAATTCACTTTGATTCAATTAGACTCAGTTCAACAAAATGTCATCAAGTTCAGTTGTATTCTTTTATATTCTGTTACAGTTTTTCACAATTGCTAAAACACAAAACCCCATTCTCTGAACCAAATGTTCAGTGACCTGAGTCTGCTTGTGTGACTGACTGGTGTGTTGTGTCTCTGTGCTTCAGGACAGATGCTGCCTAAACCAGCCAATCTGAGCCTGGTCATGTGGGAGGAGAAGGTGACGGTGACCTGGGACCCTCCTAGGGAGGCGTCTCCAAGGACTCACTACAGCGTGGAGATGGGAATGTAAGCCTTCCTCACCACAACACACAACCAAACTCATACACCTTCTTCATCTTCATTCCTTACCAAGGGGTGGATGAACTTTGATTCATCCACCACTTTATCATTTTCTTTCCCCACCCATCCAGAAGCCATTCAATCATTCTACCTCACTTTCCAGCCATGCGGTCTACCTAAACAACCCCTCTTCCTGACCCTTAGTTATGGCCATAACATGACAGTGGTGAGTGGCTGTCAGAAGACCTCCCAGACCTCCTGTGACCTGACAAGCCTCATCAAGAACTACACCAAGAAATACCGAGTCAGAGTTCGGCTGGTTACTATGGCTGCACAATCCAGCTGGGCTCAGAAGATGTTCACTCCCAACAGTGAGTGTACAGAGAAGAATGCCTTGTGTTTGAAACAGGCCTCGATCTCAGCCAACAGTTGGGCCTTGGTTTTAGACTATCACTATTTCTTTTTCACTTTCATGTCCTTGTTGTCCTCCTCCTCCTTCACCATTTCCTCCTCCTTCACCCAGATTTTCTGCTGCCCCCCACCTTCTCGCTGCTGGCCACCTCCAGCTCTGTCATGGTGAAGATCCACAAGAAACCCATTTTCAAGAACATGTTCAAGTTTGGGATGACCTACACTGTGTACCTGCAGGAGACAGGACAGGAGAAGGTGAGAGAGGAGAATGTGGAACGATAACATGATGGAATGACCGGACTGTGGAATTATAGAATTTCAGGTTTATGGAATAGTGTCATTATGGGATTGTGGATCCATGGGCTGTGGGTACTGGTGAAAACTAGTAGCATCTTGTAGATGCTTGTATGGTCTGTGTTCTTCATGTGTTGTGCGTCTGCCAGGTCGTGGTCCAGAGCTTGACCGAAGGACTGGATGAGGAGGGGGAGGACGCGGTGCTGACATTCCACAACCTGCATGGGCGGAGCTACTGCGTCAGCGCCACGGTGGAGTCCAGAACGGGTCCCACCATTAGCGAGGCCTCGCCCCAACAGTGCATCCAGCTGCCCAGTAAGACTGTCTATCTGTCTCACTTTCTTTCTGTCTATCTGTCGATCGATCGATCAATAGATCGGTCTATATCTCTCACTCTCAATCTGTCTATTAAAGATTTCATCAGTCAATATATCAATCACTAAGGTCTTGCAGAACATTTCCCACAGTGAGGGAAAATGTGAATTGCTTTGTCAATCAAGTTCTACAATGACTGACCTCTGCTGTGTCATTCCCCAGAGAATGTCCGGGTCTGGGTCTATCCTACAGTCCTCTGTGTGGCTGTGGTCCTCTTAGCCCTGGTCCTCACCCTCTGTTGGGTCCTGAGGCGTCCAGAAAAAATGCCTGCAGCACTGGTAAGTCTGTCTGTCTGTCTGTCTGTCTGTCTGTCTGTCTGTCTGTCTGTCTGTCTGTCTGTCTGTCTGTCTGTCTGTCTGTCTGCCTTCTAGTCTGCATATATTCCTGCATATTAATACATTTTTGACCACCATTACCACAGGTTTTTAACCCGATAAGAAAAGAGCAGTCCTTATACAATTAATAGATTGAACTCTAACAAGTATGTTTCGGTGTGTTTCGTCACAATTTCGGTTCAGCCGCATGTCTTCCTCTTTCCAAGAAGGCTTTCTGATTCATGTTGATTTTCATGTTTGTCATCCAACTTATCAAGTCTGTGTCATTATGCTAAGCTATTCTGGGCTACTCTGGTGGTGAGTTTAGTCATGTCAGCTAACTGACTTTTTCCTTCTCTTCTTACTTTCCACCAGACGTCCATTAGGACTGACTGGTTCCCCCTGAGCCTGGCGAGGGATTCCGTGGAGGTGGTCACCAATCAGGGCTGGTTCCTCTCCAGCCCTCGACCGGAGACCACGAGCTGGGGGGGGCTGGGGACCCCTGCCCCGGAGGAGGAGAGAACAAAGGAGGAGAAGGAGAGTAGGACAAGTCTGGACAGCGGAGTCAGCGTGAAGTCCCACTCTGGTGTGAGTGAGGGAGGGAGGGGAGGAGAGGAAAACAGGAGGGAGGGAGAGGACAGTGGCTGTGGGAGCATGGGGGAGGTGGAGAGCATCACCAGCAGCAGGAGTGGGACAGGAGAGCCCCCCCTGCAAGACCTCCAGCTGGGTTCCTCTGGAAGTCTGGATGGGGAGGACTGTGGGCTGCTTCCTAGGATCATGCACCTTGCTGGGGATGGATACCGGAGCCAGAGCCCCTGCTCGGTGGACCTCCAGGCCAGCAAAGATAGCTTTAAGCACATCCCCTTTGAAACACAGATAGACATGGCTGAATGTATCACAAGCTATAGACCAGGAAACTGGCAGACAAAAACAGTCATGGCTGACGTCATGACTGGCTACAAGTCTGGACATGTTGCGTGTGTGCGTTCAGACACAGGAAACTACAGAGTGCAGGAGGAGCACCAGATCGCGCCTCCATGTTTCTCAACCTCCCAGAGACAGTTTCTAACCTGCAATACAGGCAAGATGTTAACTGGGCAACAGAGGAACACTCCCCTTCCCATGGAGACGGTGGCAAACTTGGAGGACTCTGTGCTGATGCCACATGCCCCCCAGCAGTCCATCCACCTGGGGGAGTCGTTCCCTCTCTTGACAGCTCTGTCAGAGCTCCCCCTTTTGGATGGAGGACTAAACTGCAACGCCGACATGACGGCATTCATCTCTCTGTGTAATGTTGAACTGACCTCAGGCTGACATGTTGTACTAAGTTTGGTCAAGTGTTATTGCCCAGGCAATATGCTGCAAATCAAAGTTTTGATTGAAGCACTGTGATAAAGTGAGGAAGATTCAGCTCCTAAGTGAAAAGCATTTCAATGTAAACGGACTGAATTGTGTGAGTCCCTCTTCAACAGATGTGTCTTGCCACTGTAGTTTGCTTGCCATATCAGGAAGTGTAGAACAGACACACTAGGCTTCAGTTACTTTGTGTGAGGCAGGAAGTGGTTTGATCCACGGTTGGTGGCAGCAGATGTGAGATGATTCAGGCAAGTTGTTCGACAATTGTTTATTAGGTGGCCATTTGGGGGAGGGGGGAGGGAAACTGAAGTATTTCACCAGTAATGAAAAATGTTTTGGGGGTTGGTGCCTGCTATGGAAACTGACACACCCTCCTTGCCTGCTTGAGATTTAGTGGTCCAAACTGTTCAAAAGAGCGAGGGATTAACATAGGCATCTGAGAAAGATGAATACTCAAGCGTAGAGCGCGATTGTGGGTTGGCTGTGGGGATACGTGCGTCAGTAAAGGTCACGGCGTTTATATTTTTCACACATACAGAATCATATAGGGCAAACGACAAACGTTTTACACAAACAGCACCCCCAGCACAGCTCCTACAGCTTTACTGCTAAATGATAACGTCTCTTGTAAAACATTGACAAAACCCACCCCCAGTTACCGTGTCATTCATTAACATACTGAAAGAAACAGATGTCACACTGGTTTATCCTGAGACCCCCGGGATCGGCTCTCAGACTCGGGATGAGAAAGCACAACCTTCGGGTTGGGAGCTGTGACCAGTAGCACTTTACCATTACTGAAACCTGTCAACAGTGTACTGCTATAGATAGGGAGAGAGTGGGGGGGGACAGATATAACGTTGGTCATTTTAGTGACGCTGTGTTCTCTCACTCCAAATCTCACTTCCTCCTTCTAGTTCTTTTTTGACTGACGGAAACTACAGACAGCTTGTGTCATGGAGTTCCCAGTAGAACACACAGACAGTTAGGAGTTCCCTTATCAGGGTTATTTATTGATATAATATGTTATTTATTCAGAATGTTTCTGTAAGTGAAGTGGGGAAGAGTCCCTGTGATTAAAGTGCTTAAAAATGGTGTCCTTCTGAAACGTGTGTGTGTGTGTGTTAGTGAGGTTGTGTAATTTATTTAAGGAGTTTCATGTGTTTCTCTGCTGTGTGTGAGAGACTTCTTGAATGGTAACTAAATGACACTGATAAACCATGAGTGAAAACCACAACATCCCGACATACAAACACACTCACACACACACACCCCTCTCCCCTCTAAACACACAATAGTGTGGCTCCTATCGTCAGATGTTATGGGACACCCATACAGTATGCAAAGATGGGACCATGGGGGGCTAGTGAAGCTGAATCACCAAGTTCCTTTATCTGCTTCAGCTTGTCAGTGGGACCTCAGGTCCAGGTCAAGGTTACGTCAGACACCATTCAGGAACAAAGAAACACTCAAAAACTCAACAAAGCAAACATTGTTACTGTTACTTATTATGGACTGAACACTCCACCCTGGTAGCAATCAGTGAATCAGTAAATACAATGTAGATTTTTTTTACTTTTCAGTTATTTACATTTGTATAAGGAAAGTAAATTGAGATCGGCGTCTCTTTGTTAACCAACACATTAACTTCAAACGTCTGATAAATCTTTGTAGTGCAAACATGAATTGGTAGAACAGGACCTCAAATTCCACAAAGGGGATCACATGACATACCTGGTGATGACCTGGCCTGCCGGGAGCATGCCTGGTCTGTTTGTGGCCTCCATCTACCAGCTGAGTGTGAGTGCGTCAGTGGCGGCTGCTGGTCTTTCAAATAGGGGGAGCTAATTTTCAGCCTACATCATATACAATATCCATGTATTTCGCTAGTTCACTGGCTAGTTCACGTGGGAATTAGGTTCAACTGAAACAAGGAATGTGGTGTATAATTGTATGAAATGTATGATGAAAATTGGCTAGCAATTCCGCAAAGCAAATACCAAGAAATAGGTTGCAGGGTTGCAGGCAGCAGTTTTTATTTCAACTACAGTTGATGGGACTGAGTTCGAATAGCTTCGGCGACTTTTTATAGTACAAAATCGCTCAATCAAAAGGAGGTGCAGTCTTTCGACAGACCCTCCAATCATCACGCAGAAGCCCGGCGTCCAGACCAGCCCACTCCTCCATTCATCCGCAGAGAAGCTGAGCGTCCGTGGGTGGGACATAATCGCAGCATTTATCCAATGACCGTATAGTATGGAAGCACTATTTTCCGGAAGACAAAAAACTGTTCAAAGCATCCCCGTTGAAGGCCATGGAAGCTGGGCTTCAAGGAAAATGCACTGTGACGCTACGGGAATGTATGTGAAGGAAAGCAGTCAGTCGACCTGCTAATTATGTAGCTGATTCTGAACGAACTCGTCTTCGATAGGAACGTTTTATAACGCATTTAAAATGTTAACACAGTAGTAAATATTTAACCATACATGTTTTCAATTTTAGGGTTAGTTTTTAAGAAATCGCCACCGGAGTGCGTGTGTGCGTTTGGAAGAGAGAGAGGTGAGACAGTATTTACATTAACTCCATGTGATTTTTCTTAAATGCAATGCATTTCATTGCAGACGTATGTGCGGAAGAGAGAGAGGTGAGACCGTTATTTCTGTACCATCCACAAGGCTGAAACTCCCCATGGCCATCTTGTCCCCATGGGGTTGACACCCACATTCTCACACCCACCCACACATGAAAATGTGTTTCTCTCACACACACACACACACACACACACACACACACACACACATCTTACTCTCAACCACTCAAACACACCCACACAAATATGCATTGACCTCTCCACAGGCAATGCATTTCAGATAAATCGAGGGAGATTCTGTCAGATACCCCCAGACTGCAGGAATGCCTGGTTAGTGACTAAGGTCACCACGTCAAGAGCAACATCCGTCCCAGGGGAGTTCCATGGAACCAGAACATTCTGAGAAAGAAGAGGCCCGGTCCAGAAACACCACTGAAAACAGAACACACTCACGTTATCTTCCGTGACTGGTCAGGTTCAAGAACCGCAACTCCTACAGTTACGGTTAGCTGCCTTGGTCGTGATTACAATATTCGCCGTCCCAGTTTCCGCTGAACTCATAAGGTATACATGACTGTAGTGTCAAACATGGAAATTGTATGATTTGATGCTTCCTTTCAGATGATAAGTCGGCGTCGTGTTTCCTGAATAAAGAAATGAGAACCAAGCTGTTTGGAGATTACTTTATTTTATGTTACATGTTTTCAAAGTCAATGTTGCAGCCACCCTTGATTCTCTTGCAGTTTCTTGCTTCAATCTTACACAATTCAGTCTTCATGATAAAAATATAGTGCATTTCGATATTACATTACTCTTATCTACTATCTTATCTCTTGTTTACTTATCAGAAGGCCCAGCACACCTCCTACACACACACAACCACTAGGTCTTCCGCACATCTTCCTCCTGACCACTTGACGTCTGCAGCACTTGACTGACTGGTTCTTTCTTTGAGCTGACAAATTGATTTTAAACACATTCTGCGCATTGAATGTCAGTCTGTATGTGAGAAAGGGTGAGAGAAAACATGAAAGGGGAAAAGAAGGGTAGTAAAAGGTAGAAGGGGAAAAGAGAAAAAAAGAAAGAAAGAAAAAGAAAGAGTGAGAGCAAAAGGGAGGGGGACAGTCGGTATCAGCATCCACACACTGCACATTTAAAAAAACATTATTAAAATGATTAGTCACAAACAGTTCTTTGAAACTCTGCTTCCTTGTTTACGTTCCTTGTCTGCCTTGTTTCTGCTGCAAACAGGGACAGGCCCTGAGGGGAAAGACCTGGAGAATAATCTACATATTATTGGATTACAATCTTCCTTTTATGTTTCGACCAGTAGTTCAAAGAAAAAACACCTACACTTTTGACCGGTACTGTAAATGTTATGAAAAACACAGTTATCAGTCGCGCTATAGGACACACGCATACACACAAACACACACAATCGCACATGATGTCAGCACTTGCATAGATAGGGAACACACGTGTGTGAGCATGTGTGTGTGTGTTTGTCTATGTTTACCACAAAATCACACCTTCAGTGGGGATTTATTGTCAAACCCACAGTTTCATCCAGATGTGACAATGTGACAGAAAACCAAATTATGTTTATTCATTTATGTAAATGGTCAAGATACTATTAGGATCATGATGGTAATATGAAAACACTACCTTTGCTGTTTTATTCACTCACTTACACTCATTCACTCTGTATATCTCTTTTTCTCTCTCTCTTTCTGTGCGCTGGCGAGAAGGGGAGTGAGTCATAATTCAAATGTGAATTTCATTTTCACATTTCAAATGTGGTTTGTATGAAGTGAGAATGAGTGGGATTTGAAAGAAAGAGCAGACGAGAGCATGCAGAAACACAAACAGACAAGATACAGAATTTAAAGAAATACACAGAAAGATCAAGAATGCCAATGCTTGAGTTTAACTCTAAAAGTCCATATCTGTTCCTGTGTGTAGGTCTGACTCTACTTGATGATGCTGCTGATTGAGAAGGGAGGTGGAGATTTCTTTAGGCCCACTTTCCTGTAGGCGACATACATTCATACATAACCAAAGGCCCAGATAAAGAGATCGACAGACACACAAATGCAGAGCACAGCACTAATACCAAAGCATCACCAACACAACATACAATTAACCACTCTCAAGGAAAAACAAGGATTTGAATTGATCCATTCTGCGTTCATTAATATAATACACTCACGTGAGCACTTTGTCTTTCAACGATGGTTCTGGAAAGGAAGTGAAGGAAAAGAGAAAATAAGACATGAAGACAGCAATGTAAATATATAGAGAGGACACACCTACATTTATACATCATACTGGACATCGTACTGTACCTTTTTTCTTACACTTCTCGCAGCCGTTCTTGAAGCTGTTCTTGCAGGCATTCTTGCAGCAGAGTTGAACGATGCCAATGGTGAAGAGGACGGCAAGGAAGGTGAACCCCGCGGCGATGCCCACGGCCTCTGAGTTTACTCTGCTCCCTGCAGTGCCACACAGAGATGGCATGGGGGTCAGAGGCCACAGAGAGAGGGACAGGGTAAGGGTCACACAGTAAGGGAGAGGAGGGATTGGGTCATAGGTCATGCAGTAGGGGAGAGAACAGTAAGGTCATAGGTCACATGGTAAGGGAGTGAAGGGTAGGGTAGGGTTATACTACAGTTAAACTACATGAGATACGTAGTCAGATAGGGCTGTTTCATCGCATCACTTCATCATCCCCCGCCATCAACAATGCCAGATGGGAGAGAAGCACAGGTACAATCTTTTTGTCTGCTTCCTGTGTCTTCATGCATCACACACACGCCTGGCTAGCTAGCTATGTTTACTCTCTCACTCCCTTCTAGCTGATGGTGGCAATATTTCCCTTAGTATGTTGATAAGTGTTTAGCAGATTAGCTGTTCGTTATTTTAGCAATTTATAAGACATCATAGCCATCTGTTAGCTTAACAAATGAATCTATAGGATTCTGTCAGGAGAAAATTTGATGCTTGTTAGATTCAGCTCATTTCGGGCCCAATAAGCTAAATTACAATAAAAACTAAAACTGTGACTGTTATTGAGTTTCCAAGGCTGTGAGGAAGCTGAACAGCAGGAAGATACACTTCCTGCTCATACAGGAAATACGGAGCTGACCACACAACACACAGTGACCTACAGTAGAAACAGCTTCACACTTCAGTCACACTAGGCCTGCGTAAGTCAGATCTCCTCCTCTACCAAAGCGTCTCACCAGAACTGCCCATGCCTCGTCCAGTTGTTTGCTTTTGCTCGCTTTCTCCTCCTTCTCTGCTTCTTCTCTTTCGAGCGATGCTCTGTGTCAATCCCTCAGTCCGTGTCCTCAGTCATAGCCCCTGTCTTCAGCTGACTGCTACTGAGACCATCCACAGCACTGAACCTTAGCTCTCTCCTTCCTCTCTGTGTGTGTCCTGCGTCAGCGACTTACCAGCTTTACTTCTCAAACTGGTCCGTCCTCATTCTCCTGCCTATCATCTGGGTTTTGACAAACCCTCCCACCCTTGTTTTCCTTTTGTAAACCACGCTGTGTCTGTCTCATTCAGGCTGTGTTCCGGTCCTTTCTCCCTCCCAGCCCCGGCCCTGTCTCCTTCCTCATGCCCCTTGGTGAACAGAGGTGAGTTCATCTATTTTTATCTGACTATGTCACGGACATCATTCAACGCTGAGAAGGAGGACAATAAAGCTAGACACCAACAAAAACTAGATTTGACTTTGACTATTTGGTGATGGATTTCTTATGTCCTACCCCAGTCGTCATTTTTGACGAGAGCTTCTCTGTTGGCAGGCCTTCCAGTATCTGTAACTGAGGAGTGAAAAGATATTTGGACCGATTGGATCTTTCTCTGTTTCTCTCAGCTGGCCTTCTGGAGGGCACTGTTAGGCAGGTGCCAGCAGGTCTCTCAGGTGTGACCCTGTTATCATACTCAAGCCTCAACACGATGACCTCTTTGTCTGCCCTTCATGATCAGCTCAACTCTTCAATTTAGCATTTTCCCAAATCCCCAAAGCTTCATTTTAAACCACACAAATTAATGTAAAATGTTAACCTTTTCTCCACTTTACTGTAATTATATCTGATTCATTTTCTATTTAATCTTGAACCTATCCAGCTCAGTTCCCAGAGCAGCGTTCTGCCCGGCTCACCTGGTTCTTCTCAGGTGAGTGAGGCCTCCTGGTGGCAGGAGGAGGTTTGACGCCCCACTGTTCTCTCCACTCCACTGATTTCTCACACGATAACATATTTCAACATCTGTTTCAAAATCACTATGAGGAGTCTCAGTCTATTTATAGGGCTTTCCACGTGCACTGACACATTAACACATTAACAAACACAGACATTCACAGAAATACTGACAGACACACACACTGGCTACGCCCCCCCCCCCCCACACACACACACACACACTATTATTTTTTGGATGACGTACACATTATTTGGTAATTTTGTTATTTGTAATACACAGTGATGTAGCTCACAGTGATTGCATAATACCAGCGCGGCACTAAGACATTCAGGAGTCATGTGTTGAAAAGGCTATCAGGGCCTCTCACAGTGAGGAGGGTCCCAGTCAGGTCCAGTCAGGTCCAGTCAGGCCCAGTGAGGCCCAGTCAGGTCCAGTCAGCTCCAGTGAGGCCCAGTCAGATCCAGTCAGATCCAGTCAGGTCCGGTGAGGCCCAGTCAGGCCCAGTCAGACCCAGTGAGGCCCAGTGAGGCCCAGTCAGGTCCAGTCAGCCCAGTCAGCCCAGTCAGGCCCAGTGAGGCCCAGTCAGGTCCAGTCAGGCCCAGTCAGGTCCAGTGAGGCCCAGTGAGGCCCAGTCAGGTCCAGTGAAGCCCAGCGAGGCCCAGTCAGGTCCAGTGAGATCCAGTCAGGCCCAGTGAGGCCCAGTCAGACCCAATGAGTTCCATGTTCTCTTCACTGTCAGGTCCAGACAGCCACTGGCTCTGTCTGAGTGCCAGTTCTCCTTCTCTCCCCTTCTGTCCCTCTCAAGGACAGATGGAGAGATGGAGGAACGAAGAGATGAAGGGAGAGGTTGACACATCTATGCAGGAAGTGATAGAGAGAAGTTGGAGAGAGAAAGAGAGAGTGGGAGAGACAGGGAGAGTGAAATTGAGATTTCCTTCCACTACCCAGATCTAGTTCTCATTTCTGGTCAGAAGGGCAGGGGTGCCAGGAAAGTGCCTGTGGTTGGTGCATTACTCCAGGAAATGCTGGTGTGATGATGCTGTGAATGACAACATCACATTAATGACGAGAGCTTGACACAATGGAGGATGTTGTTAGCAGGTAGATGGGAAAAAAAGGATTGTTCTGAGCCAGGCAGAGTCAACATGTTAGTCACCACCGAGACCAACTCATCACAACTTAGACAAATAATGGATTGGTCATGTTTTGTTTTTCTGGTTTTGAGCTTTCAGTGTATTTTGGGCGGAGAGTTTAACTGTTTTATGTGACATAAGTGCAATTCTAATCAGAGACGACAGAATTTTTTCTATTCATTGTACCTCACTTCCTGAAATGAGGCACCACTCCCAGCTGCATTGTTACAGAACGATTTGAGATGGATCAAACTGAGACCACAGCCAGGATATGTAACAGTAATATTTCAACTGAGATGACGGAGACACACACACACACACAGTCAGTGGTTGGGTGAGCATGTGCTGGCAGTGGTGGTGTTGTGTTACATTTACATTACATTTAGTCATTTAGCAGACACTATTATCTAGAGCGACTTACAGTAAGTAAACGGACATTCCCCAGAGGCAAGTAGGGTGAAGTGCCTTGCCCAAGATCACAACGTCAATTTTCACGGCCTGGAATCGAACAGGCAACCTTCTGATTACGGTAATAGCCTGATTCCCTAACCGCTCAGCCATCTGACTCCCCGTCATGCGTGTGTGTGTGTGTGTGTGTGTCAGTGAGGTGGTGTCATTACGGTCATTGCTTTGTTTGAATGGCTCAGTCGGCTGCTTGAGCAACACCTCAAACAGACAGAGAGGAAGAGAAGGGAAAGAGGGAGGAGATGTGGGGAATGGGAAAGAGGAAGAGAGGGGGAAAGAGGGAGGAGATGTGGGGAATGGGACAGAGGAAGAGAGGGGGAAAGAGGGAGGAGATGTGGGGAATGGGAAAGAGGAAGAGAGGGGGAAAGAGGGAGGAGAGAGGGAAAGACGGAGGAGGGTTGTAAAGTGACAATAAAACTGCTTTAGAGTGTGTCAACATTACCAGTAAAACATTCCCGTTGTTTCAAGTAAGAGATTGCCGGTTTCTGTCTTCAGACCGGGCCAACTGAATACTTTAGGACTTCTAGGTGGAGCACATACCTCTGTCTAGTCACCCTTTCCACCTCTAGCTCCTACCACCTGCCCCAGACTACCAGACAAGTCTTGAGATAACCAGTGGACACGGACCAGGAACATCCTACATCTCTGCTCCCACCACATGTACAGTAAGTGTAGATCTTTTTAGTCATGTCTGGGGAAAATGTTCCAACCTTCTGTTTCTTCTGGTGATGTTTGTGTAATTAGTAATATGCAGTTCAAAAGCATGTGTGCAGATCTTGTTTTTCTGTACTCAATGGTAATTGGTAATCATGTTATGATTTGTTGAAACCAACCACTATCTTGGCATTATACGTGTGGTCTTTTCAATGTCTTCCAAACCAGAACTCCATGTATTTGTTATCAAGTTTCCGGGTTCAACAGTACAAATCTGTAAATGTTTTACCTGTGTAACTCAGTGTACTGCAGGGTGTCTGGAGTGAACTGACAACACTTAATGATGTACAGTACAGAAGCTCCATCTCTGACGATAGCTTGATCTCTGATAGTGTGCAGAATCCTTGACCACTAATCACCCCTGCTCCAGTCTCCTGGACACTGTGTATTGGACTCTGAGGCCGATATTCAATCAATACATGAAATTGACAAAGCAGATGGGGGGGGGGGGGGTGTCCTGCCCCAATGTCCATTGTTCCATACCTGAAGGGTGGCTGAGCAGGGGGTCAAGGTTCAAAAGGTCAAGACTTCAAACAGTCCGGGTTGCACATTTATAATCAACTGCTGCTCAGAACAGAGGAGCAGACTCTCTTTCTCCTGGTTTGCTTTCTTTATTTTTTCCCTCTCTCTCTTTCTCATTTAATCTCCATCTATTTCTCTCTCTCACTCTCTTTCGCCAAATCTGTCAAAATATATCCAAAGCAGGGGGGTCAAATCGGGGGTTCAGATGCCTGAGCGGTTAGAGAGTCGGGCTATTAATCAGAAGGTTGTTGGTATGATTCCTGGCTGTGCCTAATGACGTTGTGTCATTGGGCAAGGCACTTCACCCTACTTGCTTCGGGGAGAATGTCCCTGTACTTACTGTAAGTCACTCTGGATAAGAGCGTTTGCTAAATGACTAAATGTATGTGCAAATCTGTCCAAATCTATCTCCATATCCCTCTATTTCTAATTTTCCCTCTGTTTCGGTCTCTCTTTATCTCTGAATGAGATCTGTGTCATAGAGCTTTTATCATTCTATTCAAGACAGATGGTGGTGTTTCAATGGGTAAATGTGTCACAGATTCCCTATAGGACAAGCTATCCTACACATAACTGGAAACTAGGAAGTAGGGCATGGCTGTGGAGCCTTGTCTGTAACTGACGTTCAGCAGAGATGTTAGCCGACGTCAAACAGTTCTCAGTGACATATCGCCGTCCTGGTGGTTCGACTGGGAAGGAAGCGTAGGAGAAGTGGCAGCAGGGGTCTGAAGGGGTGTCAGGTTCAGCCCCTCGGGAACACGACTACGTCTGCTGGCACCTCGCCCATGTGGGTTACCGTAATCCAGGTGGAGTTGAAGAGGCCGGGAAGGAGAGGGAAGTAGGGCTGGCAGGTGTTTGTGGGAATGTGTAACAGTGCTGACACAGTAACACAGAGAGGGAGACGGGGGAGTGGTCTGTGTCAGGAGGATCTTGTTGCCGGTTCTGAGTTGATGAGGGTGACGTCCCATGGTATTTACGAAACTCTTGAGGCAGTTTGGGTTCAGAAGTTGATGCTAAATCAAGTGACGCGTGATTGTCTGAGTCATTAGGCAGTGATACTAATTTGTCACGTTTTCCTAATGACCATCATAACAAGACAGTCAAGAGAGTCAAGCACACCCTGCCCTGAGGATTTTAGTGCAAACACACACACACACATAAACACACATGCACATACATACACAGAGACACAAACACGCACACAATTGGTGTCTTTTTAACTGACATGTTTTGGCTACATAACGTTGAAGTTGGATAAAGCATGCAAGATGTAAAAGTACAACATGGAAAAATAGAAAAAGGAGGATTAGTGAAGAAAGAAGAGAATGAGAAGGAGACAAAGACAAAAGAAAGATTTTAAACAAAACACACAACCTAACTATCTACCAGCTTTGGACAGCGGGAGTGAGTGGGAGGAGAGAAGAGGGAGGCACCCACAGGTAGAGAGAAAGAGGAGGGCCTAAAGGTGTCCAGTTACCAGAAGTGGCTGAGTTGTGTTTGTTGGCAGCAGGGCCATTTACCACAAATCCCAGAGGAGCTGTGTAGCGTGGAAACACATCAATATACGCCGACAACTCTGATTAGAGCCACGGGACTTTGCAGTCAGGCAAGTTTGGCAGCCCGCAAGACAGCTCTAGTTACAAAGCTTTTGAGTTAGAAACAAAGAACTGGGAAAAGGAAGGGGGACAAATATTGTAAAGAGAAAGAGAGAGGGAAAGGGAGTGAGAGAGAGAGAGAGAGAGAGAGAGAGAGAGAGAGAGAGAGAGAGAAAGAGAGAGAGAGAGGGTAAGGAGAACTCTTAGAAAGACAGAGCTTTGGTGGAAGGTGGAGAAGTCATCTTGGGAGTTCCACAACCAGAGAGAGAGAGGGACCTTGCTTGTTCCCTGTCCCCATAAAAGGAAGTGTTTCTGGGCCTGTGGAGGAGCACCATGAGGGTAAGTGAACCTTCCACATAGGAACAACCGCCAGCTCAGACTGCAAACTGTCCCACATTAGGGTTTAGAAAAGACACAGGTGAGGTAAGATGTCAGGTTTGGACTGCAAGAAACAAAGAAGTCCTATGTGATATTGCATGTTGTAAAATAACATTTAAAATGGGCTTTCTGTGACATGGTACTTAAAGTATAATCACACACTGTGTGAACAGTGTCCGCCTGTGGCCATAGCCTCCTGGTCACCTAATGAACTCTGACCAGTGACTGTTTAACAACATACTCTGAGTTTGAAGGTGTACGTGTGTGTTTGTGTGTGTGTTTAGTATCCAGTATGTGTGTGGGCATGGGCGTGGGCATTTTGAAATGTCACATGCAGCTCTCCAAAATAATTAGTTTACATTACACATACACATAAAAAAAGAGAGAAAGCAAGATCTTGTCAGACCCATCATGCCCCAGATTCTCTCTGCAGAACCAGTCCCTGAGTGACCCAGTTGTGCTCGTGGATGCCATTACTGTACACACTTGGGACCGCCTTCACCCTGGCCAGACTGTGGGAAAACTGTGCCAAACTGAAAATATTCAAATGGAAAGCTAACTAGCTAACTTACTAACAAGCTAACTACTGCTACTGTACTTTCCTACTAACTTTCTAAGTGTGTTGATTAACCCCCAAGTGCACATTTTTCTCTCTAATGGGGGGTTTCTTACCGCTTATAGGGGATCTGGGTTAATCTCAGCCCCAACCCTTCATTTTAAACACCGCTCCTTGTCCTGGCAGTTCTCCTGCCAACATGCTTTACTGGGGGACAAACTCCACCACCAATTGTCATCATGGGAACATGAGATTAGCAAACAGCCCGTATCAAACTCCACTATAAACAACAATCATGGGACCAATAGATGATGAATCTGGCCACACCTAAGTGCTTAGCGTTAACTGACACGAGGTATGATATAACTGCGGTTGGTGAAAATACTTTGACGTGGGTATCAATGTCAGTTTTAAATCAAACTTTCAACCGCAACGTTTTTTTGAGCAACTATTTTTCTGTGTGGATATCTAGTTGAGCTTTGTCTTATGTCAGCTGGTGTCATGACTGGTTTGAAGAGGCAGAGCAGGTCTTTAGGGAGTTCTGTCATTCTAGAAGGTGACCTAAGCCCTTAGCTGCACTCCTCCCCTAGGTTTGCATTCTTTGTTTCTGTTCTTGTTTGTTGTTTGTATGTCAGCTTGTTCCTCATCACACTGCTGTATGCTGAGTGTGTGTATGTGAGTGTGTGTGTGTGTTCTTCTACCAGTACCCATATTCAAATGCAGTTTCGATCATTATGCAAATACCATCCCCTGTGTTTGGCCTTGTATAGAGAGTCTTGACTTTTTGGATCCACCCAATGTAACCACACTAAACAAACACAAAAACGATTAGATTTCCTTATTCAACCATCTCACATACATCAGAGTTTAAAATATTTTCAGAATCACCTTACCTTATCAGACAGAGAAATAGATCGGGTCATAACCATACAGCGTTTTAGACAGAACACAATATGATTGTCTGTTCTTACGTTACACCAGCAGACACTTGGAGGCTGCATGCAAACAAAGCAGACAGCATCCTCTAGAACACACACAACAAGAACCCTCCCTCTTTGTCTCCCTCACACCCTTTGTGTCAGAGAATAGATGCTATGTGTGTTGACCAGGGCAATGGCTTTGTGATCTTTCTCCTCTTCTCCCTCCTCCTCTTACTCAGATATATGTGTTATTGAGAGTGCTGCTACTGTAGGTACAGTGTACCGGAGGCTGTATGGTGGAGGCAGAACAGTAGAGGCAGTTTGGTGGAAAGAGCTGAATGGCAGTCCTGTCAGTAGACCTCTCTCTCTCCCTCTCTCTCTCTCCCTTATCCAAAACAGCAGCTCAGTCAGAGAACCTGTCCATCCACATTCCAATCCCTCCCCGTGTGTCTATGTGTGTGTGTGTCTATGTGTGTGTGTGTGTGTGTGTGTGTGTGTGTTACTCTCTGTTGAACATCATCACGAGAACAGAACAGAATAACAGAAGTACTTATGCTGATTATATTCAAGTCACTTCCACATTTGCAGAATCAATGTAAAAATTTAACAGTCAAAATGTATTGAAGTACTTACTGTAAAAGCAGGTTAGGGCATGTGTGTATATGTGAATATGTGTGTGTTCGCTAAATCCTTTTTTTGGCTGTTTACCATCTGGCCAACAGTTTATTGTAACTGAACACTTGAGGACGTGTGTGTGTGTTTGTGTGTGTGTGTGTGCGTATGTGTGTGTGTGTGTTTGTGTGTGTGTGTGTGTGTGTAGAAAACTGTTTTTCTGTCCATCCAATGAACAGCATGGTGATGAATTTGATTATATTATTATCGTGATGGTGAGATTGACGAGATCACTGTACGTTAGGTGTGCAGTGTGTGTGTGTGTGTGGGGGGGGGGGGGTTCTGTGTGTGAATGCCTGACAGTATACAACACTTATTATTGTGCTGACGGGAGTATTATTTGTTGATCTGTAATGACGGCCGTGCGGCCTTTGTGACGTCAAATGCAGAGCAGGTCACATGACTTGCAGTTTCCCTCTGGTCTGTCCTATCACAGTGTAACTGGAGGTATTATGAGCATGTGTAGGCTTGCCAGGGTCTCCAACCTCCATCTCTGGGCCTCCAGCCTCTATCCGTAGGCCTTCAACCTCTGCAACGGGGCTCAGTTGATACATTTCAACTGCTAAAAGCTTCTTCTCAGAACAGAAAGATTAGATGATTTGTCCAACATCTAATTACAGAGTGTTCCTGCCTTACAGGAGGAGAAGGCTGGGCACATGGTTAGCTGATCAAATTAAAACTTACGTTAATTATCATGATGCTAAAAATATTTTTTCTCTCTATTTGTGTCTTTCCCTTGGTCTCCCTCTCTCTCTTTATCTCTCTTCCCTCTCTCCCCTACATCCAGACTGCTACCACAATTGCAGTATTAGAGAGTACTAGACCCCTGCATCCTACTGAACCAGGTTGGTGATTACCTAATATTATTAAAATGCTATAATGTCGGAGTGTGTGTCTTTGTCCAGATTTCCCACGCTTACATGGAGTAAGAGGTTCCTCTTTTTTCTCTCCCACAATTTCTCTTACATCCCTCCCTCCCCCAGTCGTCCCCAGGCCCGGCAGACGCAGAAAGTCCATGACGGTCCCACTGAAACCCCAGAAGGAGGGTTCAAAGAGCAGGAGGGTTGTGTTCACGGTCCTCACTGTACTGGTGGTACTGGGAATACTGGCCACAGCTATTTTCTTCAGTAAGTACACTAAGGGAACTGTTGTATCCTTCAGTTAGTCCACTGGGGCAGTGGTCTTTAACCCTGGTCCTGAGGGCCCACTGCTCTACTTGTTTTAGATGTTTCCCTGCTCCAACAAACCTGATACACCTGGTAAATGGATGGGTCATTATCAGGGTTTTGCATGGCTTGTCAATGGCCCATTCGTTTGAATTAGGAATGTTGGAGCAGGAGTGGTCCCTGTGGACCACTGCACTAGGGGATAGTTGTTCACTTCATTAAGAATACTAGGGAACAGTTGTATACTTCATTTGTAGTTCAAGAGAACAACATAGAACTCTAAGGGATTCTCCACTCCTCTTTCCTCTCCTCTCCCCTCTCCCCTTTCCCCTGTCCCCTGTCTCCTTTCTCTTCCCCTTCCCCTTCTCTCCTCTCCTCCCCCAGTCAAGCAGTTGATCGACAGCAAGTTCTTCTTCTGCTCAAGCTCAGTGAGGTTCATACCTTTAGACCAGGCTTGTGATGGCAAGGAGGACTGTTCAGCGGGAGAGGATGAGAAAACCTGTGTGTCCAGTCTCACAGTCAACACCATCTTTCCAGGTAATACACACACACATCCACACACGTACACACACACACACACTTGTACACACACAAGCACTGAGACGTCACTGTACAAACACTGAGACACAGAGAGACTCCATGATACATGGACATAGATATAGATATATATAGCTATACATGTCTTCAAGAATCTCCCGACCCCCCTCTAGTGCGTCTCCTGGGCAACAGCAGTGTGCTGCAGGTGTACAGTTCTGGGCCGGGCTGGATGACTGTGTGTAGTGATGACTGGACCCAACAGCACACAGACACAGCCTGCAAACAGCTGGGATACACACAGTGAGTTCTGAACAAGAGACTTGTCTTTCTCTCTCACACACACGCCCTCTCTCTCTTTCTTCTTCCTTTTGTCACTCTCTCTTGTTCTTTCCATACCTCTCCCCCTCTCTCTACCTCCTTTCATAAGTCAATGGAACTAGATGGACTAGTATTCCAATCAGGTTGAGACTGAACACAAAGGTGTTTCCCTCAGTGACCTCAGCTTAAAGAGTTCCTGGAAGTGACAGCCAAGATGGCTTCCACTTAGGCTATTCCAAAGCCATGTGTGGTTACATATAATAGAATGTTCAGTTTATTCCACCTAGTTTCAAGGCAAGTTTGATTCATCGGGACAATTTAAAAACTCTGCTGTCTCTCCTTGCTGTCCCCCCCCCCCCCCTCCCCCCCAGGACCCCCAGCAGCCGTCCTGTCCAGGTGGGGACCCTTTCCTCGGCCATCAAGACCGGAGTCTTTTCAGGCGCCATCGCCGCCTCCAAGACCACGCCCATACACCTCTCTGTCACCCAACGGTAAGCAGCAGGGAGTCTGGGAGGCCTCTGTAACGGAACCTCCAGCCAGGGACTACAACCTCCATCTCTGGGCCTCCAGCCTCTATCTGTAGGCCTTCAACCTCTGCAACCAGTTGATCAATTTCAACTGCTAAAAGCTTCTCAGAACAGAAAGACTAGATGATTTGCCTAACTAAGTGTTCCTGCCTTACAGAAGAAGGCTGGGCACGTGGTTAGCTGGTAACAGTGCTATACTACATCATTGCATGGTCTAATGTTACAAAGGTTAGCTAAAAGAAGATAAGAAGATTAATATTACTCCTGTCCGTATGGTGTGGAGTGCCATAGGCTGGTTAAACAACTGGTTCAACAATTCAGGCAGAGACAATAGACTGTCTAGATTCACCCCCTCCATATCTCTCTCTCTCCCCCCTCTCTCTTTGGTTTCTGTGCCCAACCTTGAATTTGTACTTATCTCTCACTTACACACACACTCTCTTTAATATGTTCTTTCTCTTTATTTCCATAAATAGAGGTCATGTACATTGTAATATTTTCAGGAGACTGGAAACAACCAGTGTGACTGATCATGAGTGTGTGTGTGTGTTAATACTGTTTTCTGTGTGTTGACAGCAAAGTGTGCTCCTCAGGGTCTGTGATCTCCTTGACTTGCTCAGGTAAGCCTGGTCTCTCAGATGGCACACACACACACACACACGTGTGATTCACGCTCCCTCCTCCCTCCACCAGTCATTGTGAAAGGGGTTTTCCTAGCAGAGAACGTTTGAGAGTGGTCACCACATCAACATGATAGAACACAGGTGCCAGCACGCCTGCTCTGACTCCCTGTCCCTCTCAGGACCTGTTAGGCAGGTTGACACATGTCAACACACTAGGAGCAGGCCCACACATGCACAGCTAACAGGCCTGAAGCCTCCCTCCGTCCCCAGGCAGTCAGACAGCATGAGACAGGCAGGACGACATGCCCTCCTGACAGTCAAACACTAAGCCCAGGAATGTTTAGCGCCCAGAGATGTTGCTCGCATTCCCTTTACTTTCAATGTTACTTTTTCAGGTTGCGTACTGAGTAAAAATGTGCTGAATGTGACTTTTAGTGGTCAAACCTTTGACATTATTTTTGTCTTTTTGGTGTGTGTATGCGTGTATGTGTGTGTGTGTGTGTGTCAGACTGTGGGCATGTGGGGATCCAGGAGCGTATTGTGGGGGGTTCTGACGCCGTCATAGAGAACTGGCCCTGGCAGGTCAGCCTGCAGCAGAACGGACAGCACTCCTGTGGAGGCTCGCTGGTGTCACCTTACTGGGTCGTCACGGCAGCACACTGCTTCTCTGGGTTAGTAGTCACACACACACACACACACAGGGTTGACATGCACATATTCATATACCCAGACAGACACACACAGAGGCAGACACATGCTCGCACACACAAGACATTCCACACAAAAAATTACGTTTTCCTCTGTGAACTTCACTTCATCCTTCCCCCACCTCAACTCCCTTGCATCTACTCTCCACCCCACCTCCTCTCCTCCCCCCTCCCCCCTCCCTTCCTATTCTCCTCCCCCCTGCAGGAGTAAGAAGGAGGTGAGCAGGTGGAGGGTGGTGTCAGGGAGGACCTACATGGGGACTCTGGGAGGCTCCAGTGTGGACAGGATCATCCTGAACGGAGAGTATCGCCCCGCTGTCAACGACTACGACCTGGCCATGATGAGGCTCAGCAGCCCCATCGCCGTGGGAGGTAACCATAGCGACGTACTCCTCATCACTGTTGAAGGCTCCCATAGCAACACACGCTTTCTCACTGTAGAAGGTTCCCATTGCAACAGTCTTCCTTGTTGTGAGATGAAGTTGAACTTTAATGTATACTGACTTCTAGTGGTCATAGTGTATAACAGGACATGTTTCTATGAGCCTTGTTTTAATGGTGGGAAGCAGGGGCGTCGCTAGATCCTTTTCACTGGGGCACGTGTCCCAGTATAAATCTGCTGTGCCCCAGTAAAATCAAAAGTTTTAACTATTTACTTTATTAGTCAGTGAAGTAATTTAAATTGAGAATCCCGGAAAAAATAAACCCAGTAACCCAATCAACGCTTGTAAAAGTGTTTAACCGAAAACACAAACCGATGCATGCAGAATTCCATGTTCCACACATGAAGCGCTCAAATGAATGCGAAAAAATGTGTGCGCTAGCATTAACTATTGATGTCCCTCCCATAGCTGATATCAAACTTGCGTCCCTGAACTGTTGTATAGTGGGTTAAGCAAGGGGAGTTTCTATATCCTAGTAGTGCATTGTGCACAGCAAGCTTGAAAGAAAAAATTGGGATATGAATGGGGGCCTGTGCCCCAGTAGAGTTTTATGTCTAACAACGCCTCTGGTGGGAAGCTAATTCTTTCAGAAAATGACTCCTGTCTTTGACTGTAAATAGGGACTACAGGTATACATTCCCAAATGACTGAGTTAGCACTAAAGAGGAAATACTGATAAAGATGTACCGTTGTGTAATTGTAATCATCATTGTGTGTTTATGAATATGTAGAATTAAAGTGTCTTTGTGAAACCCCATGACAATCATATGTAACCCGTGTGTGTGTGTGTGTGTCCCAGGGTCACGTCTGCCAGTGTGTCTGCCCCCCAAGGATTTGTACCTCCCTGCTGAGGCCTCCATGGTGGTGACAGGCTGGGGATACCTGGAGGAGAAAGGTGAGCAACCCCCTCTGCCTCATCATCTTCATCATTACCACCATCACCATCATCTTCAACACCATCATCACCATCATCTTCAACACCATCATCCTCTTTCTTCTGATCATCTCCTCCCTCCAGGGAAGGTATCTCCAGTGCTCCAGAAGGCCAGCATCCCCCGCATCTCCCCGTCTCAGTGCTCCAGTCCCAACGTCTACGGCTCCGCCATCACTCCCAGGATGTTTTGCGCCGGCTTCCTGGAGGGCAAGGTCGACGCCTGTCAGGTAAGAGGACACGCCCCCCCTCCCCCCCCCCTCCCCTCCACATACACGGGCAACAGGAAGTTCCTGAACCATTAAAGACCACAGCCCATACCAGGAAATATCTGACCCTGCTGACCTGTGACCCTGGTGCTGCGTCTCTAGGGCGACAGTGGCGGCCCCCTGGTCTACCTATCGGGGCGCTGGAGGCTGGTGGGCGTGGTCAGCTGGGGGGTTGGCTGTGCGAGGGCGGGCCGTCCAGGAGTCTACTCTAACGTGGATGAGATGCTCAACTGGATACACACTGTCATGGAGGTGAGTGGAGCTGTGTGTGTGTGTATCAACGTTTTTTTTTGCATTCACAAGATCAAACAATATATACATGACATGTAACAATATACTTTCACTGTTGTCATTCAGGTTTGACCGACAATATTTTGTTGTTGACAATACCGGTTTTGTTTTTATAGGCAAACCCTTGAAGTTCCACACCGTGATCTACTACTACTGCACTGAGCACGTGTCTCAGAGAGAGAGAGAGAGAGAGAGAGAGAGAGAGAGAGAGAGAGAGAGAGTGTGAGTGTGTGAGAGAATGAAAGAAAAATGGAGTGAGAAGCACTGAGAAGAGACAGAAATCTTCAGAAAACACACCAATACAACACACTCGCTCTCATTGGTTCATTCCATGTAGTTGTAGGTGCTATCTCAGGGGACCATATGGTCGTAACACACACACACACACCTGGTATTAGGGATTACGGAGGTGACTGGAGGAGTGGGTACACATTTTGTAAGAGGAGGTGAACAGTGTTTACCTTTACACATGTGCAATTTGACCATTTCTTTTCATTGGTGGTGATTGATGAGGGACATATGTACTGTATACTGTTGATTGCACTCAAACATCAAGGAACGAGTGGTTTATTGTAGATATTTTAGAGAGAAACCAGCCATCCTACTTGATCATGGGAGTGCAAATGTATTCCCTGTTTGATTAATTGAACTTGAATGAGTTGTTAACTGGCCAAGTCACCAGTTTCCCCACAACAGCGTGACAGAGCCGTATATAGGACATATCCTGTACCATACTGGACCACACTGCTGAGCTGGCTCAGCTAACAAACACTGACCAGCCCTGTGATCAGCTGTCTAGACAGGTGTCTAGACCGACCGACTGTAGACTCACAACCCTGCCAGTCCCATCAGCTGAAGCCATTCCAGTCCAGGTTTTGTGCCACCTCAAGTTTTCAGCATGTTCTGGATCTGGACCTCACAGTTTTGCTGGTCCATTGAGTGTAATTGTGAAGAGAAAAATATGTATTGTACTTTTGTATATATTGTATACTTGGTGGTTGACTGTGTAAGCTGTTGGAATGTAAATAATGGATTGGTGCCATTGTTTCTGTACTTGTAAATATGATATTACATAAAAATGACAATAATGTGCAATAAATGCCTCGCTTGGACTGGCCTGGCAGGAATCTGCTGCTGTCACATCTCACACAGACCCATCCAAAACACAAAACAAAAACACAAGGTAGGTTTGTAGAAACTGGAACTGTTTATTTCCTTTCCTTGAGAGAACTTGGCTGCCATGGCTAACAGTACACACTGGCCAATAACAGAACTAGGAACTGACAAGTGTAACTGAACAGGCCAAGGGGAGCCAATGAGCAGTCAAAATGTTGGGCAGCATGGGCACCATGTAACCAAGGACAGTGAATGGAGTCATACTTTAGGTCCCATATATAAACAACACTTATCTCCTATATCCTAGCTCCATAACATAACATGGCCAGGTCTTGTACTGCATATATATGACCCTTCCTGGATAGCTGCCTAAGATCATTCGTCTCCATTCACTTGATATCAGCAGCAAGCTCTGAAGGGATTAAGATGTGGGTGATGACCTCATCAACATGTGGAAGCATCCATCAAGCATAACATGATTGGAAAGCTAGCCCATCAGACCCATACAATCACAACTCATCGACTAATCAGACTAACACAGTGCACAGCCTGGTCGGGATGCCGGCTATCTCTGTCTACGCCTGCTGGAGCCTTTGAACGGGTCAAACTCCTCCTGGGAGAATGACACAGAGAGACAGCCATGTTAAATGACATGCACATGGAACACACACACACACACACATACACACAGAGTAATCTTACCTCATCAACATTGTCATCAAACATCACACCCCTGTTAGACTGGCTCTGGCTCTGAGTGCTCCTCTTACTTGACACTGAGGAGACTTCCCTGTAAAGGGAGGGAGGGAGGGAGGGAGGGGGGACAGGGAGAGAAAGAGAGAGACAGAAAGAATGAAAGGGAGAGAGAAAGAGAAAGCGAGATGGGGAAGAGAGAAACAGAGAAATGGAAAAAGAGTGAGAATATAGGTGATGAAGAGATGGAAAGAGAGAAACATCTAGCTCCTAGATGCTTATTTAAACAATACATTGAAATCAAATACTGAACCATGATGAAACCCACGTACCATAATAACACACACAGACACACAAACACCTTACCTCTGAGTTGGTCGAGCTTTATTCACAAAGGACACATCGTCGTCATCATCATCATCATCCTCCTCAATCTAACCAGAAACAAGAAGAGATGAAGGAGGAGAGATGGATGGATGCAGCGGAACGAGAGAACCTATACTCAGACTGTCAGATTGATCACAAAAGGGAGGGTGAGATCTGGTGAGTGTGTGTGTCTGTGTTTAGACGAACATCATCTGTGTAGGACTTGGCTGTGGTCGATGCTCTGGCAGCTCTACTCGATGGAGCTCGGAAGGCTGCAGAGAGAGAGAGGGATAGAAAGAGAGAGGGAGGGACGGTGGGAGAGAGGGAGGGAGAGGGAGGGAGAGGGAGGGAGGGTGGGATGGAAGGAGAGGAATGTGGGAATGGAGAGATGTGTTGTGTGAACGAAACGGTCAGACACACCAAACTGTGGTCTGCTGCTGCGAGGTGGACCACTGACTCACCCTCCATGATGCTCCTGCTCTGGCTGGGGTTTCCCCCCGCAGCCTTCTGGGAACGACCTCGTCCTGCTGGCTTTGGTTCAGCCGCAGCTGCGTACACACACACACACACACGCACACTCATTTTTGGGCCGGTAAACTGACAGTGTTGACACACAATCACACAGCAAAAACACACACGCCCCCTAACGAACACACTCGTTTGCCATGGCGACTCACCCCTCCCTCTCCCCCGGCCGACCCCCCTCCCCCTGGTCCCCCTTCCTCGCCCGCGTGCAGGAGGGGGAGGGGCTAAGTCCTCATCAGAATCCATGGTAACGTCGTCGGGCGCGTCTGATAGATCCGGGTCTCGGTCGTTGTCGCCTCGTTCCAGACGGTGAGCTTTGGCTCTGCTGAGGGCCTGGAGAGGAGACCGATCATGATCTGTGTGTCTGTGTGCAGGTGCTGTTTGTGCATGTTTACAATTGAGTGTCTGTGAGGGTCTGGTTGGGTGTGCCTATGTTGTATGGGCGCCTGTCTGAGAGTGTCGGTGTGTGTGTGAGTGTGTCGGTGTGTGTGTGAGCGTGTGTGTGTGAACGTGTGTGAGTGGGAATGTGTGTGTGAGTCTCACCTCTCTGACCTCCTCATCCTCCTCAGCAGTGTTCTTCTTGGAGTCTCTGAAGCGCTGGATCTGAAGAGGACAAGACCGCTCATGTCTCCTCCTCTCCTCCATCTCTCCTTCACCCTTTCTCTCCTCCCCTCCAAACTCTCCTTCATCTCTCAACGCCCTCCCTTCCCTCCTCAGTCCCGACTCCCCCCCCCCCCCCTCACCTCTGAGTCCATATCCTCCTGGGAGGTCAGCCCTCGGGTCTTCAGGTGCTGCTGGGTCTTCTCCAGCTGGTAGGAGACCAGCTCCTCGATGGCATCCTTTTCCTCCTTGTCTACAAACTCCTGCACCGCCTTCCCCATGCTCTGCGCCGTCAGCAGGGACAGCTGCACCGTCTGCACACACGCACGCACGCCAGACAAACCACAGGCCCACGCACCACACACACACACAATCTCTTAAATGTGCCAAAAACACAGTGTGTGTGTGTGTGTGTGTGTGCAACATGTGTGTGAGTGTGTGTACCCTCTCGGCTGTCTGGAAGTACTCTTTCACCAGATCCTCCACTCTCAGACCATCTACAGACGTTCTGGCCAACACATGCTTAAAATCAATCTGATCATCTCCTGTAAACACACAGACGCGTGCACACACACACACACACACACACACACGAGTTTAAGCAAATGTGTGGTGCTTGTCTACCTTTGGTGATATCCTATGTATCTTTGTGTTGTGTGCGTCTATACAGACTGTAAACAAGTGTTTATAAGCAGTGTGTGTGGGTGTGTGTGTGGGTGTGTGTGGACCTTTGGCGTTGTCTTTCTTCTCTCGGTGTCGGAGGAAGTGGATGATGTCTTTGGGGTTGGCCACGCGGTCCACAAACTTCTGACTGAAGCGGTTGGCGTTGAAGGCCTCAAAACCCCCTGAGTAGTCCACCTGGGGAGACAGGAGCCTGTGTACTGGAGCAGGGGCAGGTGTGTGTGCGTGTGAGTGTGCGCGCATGTGGGTGTGTGTGTGTGTCTCACCCTGAGTCGTATGAGCGGTTTCTCTGGGGTGAGGGGGCTTCCCATCCTGTCTCTCTCTGCTTCCTCCAACATCTCTTCAACCTAACACACACACACAGACACACAATTCAGTCACAGGTTCAGCCTCAGCAGGTTACACATTACCTTAGCTGCAGCTCACATGTAAATGATAAGATGGAGACTGAGTGTGGGTGAGTGATTTTGCATGTGTGTGCGTTAGTGAATGTGTGTATGAGACTGTGTGTGTGTGTTATGGTGCGTGACCTTGCTGCAGCAGAAGTTCTCCACACGCTTGGCGACCTGGGGCGTGTCGGGGGTGAAGAGGTCAGGGTGATCTGCCAGCTCCAGGTCCTGGATGAAGAACTGTCGGACGGTCTGCAGGGGGATCTTCTGGAGGTTCATCTTACGGCCCTTCACTCTCAGAAGGCCGATGTGCCTGCACACACACACACATGAATAACTTTGTGTATGCACCTGTATATTAGTACGTATAAATACAAGGATATGGATGCATATCCACGTATGTGTGTGTGGGTCCATGGATGAATATACGTGTGTGGTTCTGATGCGTGTGTCCATGCGTGCATGTGTGTGTGTATAAATGTGTGTGTGTCCACAGTATACGTGTGTGGTTCTGATGCGTGTGTGTGTGTGTGTGTGTGTGTGTGTGTGTGTGTGTGTGTGAGAGCGTACTTCTTCACGGCCTCCCCGGGAGAGAGGGAGGTGACCACGGAGCTGCCGGGCTGCGTGACGTAGAACAGCTGCTGCTCGTTCCTGGCTGGCTCGATCAGGCACTCGTGCTCGTGCCCCCACACCACCAGGTCCAGGAAGTCATCCAGGAACTGCTCCGGGATGTAGTTAGTGGCCCCGTGCTTACTCCTGGAGAAAACACACACACAGATACACAGAGACAGGTACACACACACACGCAGATGCACAGAGACAGGCACACACACACACGCAGATGCATACACACATTTAAACCTTAATTGTATTTTGTGTTACATTTCAACAAAGACTCTCTCAACACACACACACACACACCTGTTCTGGTGGATGGTAAAGAGGTTAAACCATTTGTCCTGGTCCTCTTTGGGGCGGAGCATGGTCACCTGGTTGTTGACAAACATCCTGTACAAGCGCTCGTCAGGGATGGAACCTTCACACAGGGAACACAAACGCATCACTTCCTCTGACAAAGGAAGGTATGTTTTACACCTTGTAACATGCAATCAAACACACACACATACACACTCACCAATGCCATACAAAGCTAGTTTTGTGCTGCCTTTCTGGAGAAGGACTGGACTTATCTCTATCCTCTCTACCGATTGGCTGCGGCCGAAGTGATTGACAAGTCCAGCAGAGCTAAGCAAATCCAGCGCACATAGGCCGTCAGCCTGGGATACAGAGACACACGTTACACACACACACGGTGAATATGCCCAGTTGTTGGTACTAAACCATTGCGATAAGAGCTTACCCCTGTGGGGTCGTCATGGTTACCATGAACACTAAATACAGGAATGGAGATGTTAAGGTTGTCATCCTCATAGTTGACCCAGGGGAACCTGCACACACACACACACACGAAACAACTTAGTATATATTTGAACATGACTCGCTCAGAATTTCGCAACATAACATATACAATGTGAGAAAGAAGAGATAGACAGACGTCCAGTCAGATATACAGACAGGTACTGACTTGCTGTTGCTGAAGTTGACCGCCTGGTCGCTGAGGATGTTGAAGAGGATGGGGCTGTCTCCCATGCAGTACTGCCTCAGCAGGGAGATACAGGTGTGGAGGCAGCGACGAGACGGCTTGTTCTCATGAAACAGATCCCCTCCCAGCAGGATGAAGTCCACCTGGAGGGGGGAGGAGGGGGGAGGACAGGGGAGGAAGAGGGGGAGAGATGGAGGGGGGGGTTTGTGAGTAAGGAAACGTGAGTGACGGTTCACAAAAAGGGTTGTATTCTGTCTCTCTATTTCTCTCTCACACACACACACACACATAGGCACTGGTATACACAGACATCTACACACCTGGTTGGTTTTGGCACATTTCAGGATCTCGTCCAGGGTTTGGAAGGTGTCGTTGGCACGTACAGCATCTTTCTCCATGTAGCCTAAGTGAATGTCTGTGGCTATAAGGATCTTAAAGGTGTCCTCATCATCCCTGATAACCATGACGATAATGATCACGTTATGATAATTACTCTATGATAAATTAAAGAGAACAGGATGATAATGGTTTCTAGAAGACTTACATTGTGTTCTCTGACGTCATGTTGAGGGGGAGGACTGAGGCGTCTCAAAAGGCTTCATACAGGGTCTAAAGGGAAGAGGATGAAAGAGAGCAAGTTAAAAAACAACGATAGATATTTAGCACTATTCAATGTGTAGTTACTCTTCTTGCCTTGCCCTACCTACTCCTGCCGCATTAATAACGCTAGCTATACAGCTAGCTACTTAGCAAGCAGACTAGACAGGTGCAGATTAACCTGCAGTTAGCTTGCCAAATCTAAACAAGCGTAAGGTCAAAGGTCACAACTCAATCTTTCTTAACATAATATCATACCGAGCGATATGATGATTTAAATGTATTATAGCAGGTCTACAATCATTACCAACGATTAGCATTTTGGAATGCAGTTAACTTTCACTGTTAACATCATAAACTGTATAGATAACCGCATAGTAATTGTTAGAGCTAACTTTCTAGCAAATAAAATACAAACGTGCGGAAGTTTCGTTCCTTAACTCTGATACTATTTACCCCTGACAAACGTCCAACCCCATCCCAACTGCTTGCCTATGAAGTAGACATGCACCACGTGTGAAGACTAGCTAATATAGTAGTCTGCCTCATGTATTTACACTTAACATTTGATGAGTACCCACCACTTCACAAAAGCCCAGTGGTCGTGCCGCTCGTATGTTATGTGAGAAATGTGCTGCTTGCTTATGAACCGCCCCCCACGTTCCGAAGCCGCTGGAGAAATTCTGACAGGGAGTTGTAGTTTTCTTACCAGTAAGCGCAAATTCAATTCTTTGACAAGCAGGAAACATAACACTACATATCCAAACTAATGTATTTGTCTTTTGGTGTACGCCGGAGGGGGAACTTCAACCACTCCAAAGTAAACAAGCAAACACGTGAGAAAAATGGGGTTGAACCGGGATATAAATGATGCGCACCTTTTTCCATGGGGCGCTGAGCGGCAAACATAGGATTGCTTCTCCTTCAATAGTAGACGAGCGAAAGATAAATGTACGTGCTCCGTACACTCATGAGGCTTTGGAATTAAACCGAAGTTACTAGCTCGCCAGCTGGGTAGAAAGACTAGTGTTCAATGAAGATGGTGTCAAAACCAACCTCCGCCACCGTGCGGGATAAGGTAAAAGTATATTAGCGAGGAAGTGCTAATCCAATGACAGTAAGGCTGTGATCCATCTGCAGATGCTAGCGTTACGTCAAGACAAATATCTTAACTAATGTCTGGCCATAGATGTGAAAACTGACATGTCAGAATATCCAAGAGTTTGCTTGCTAAGTAGCTAGACCTAGACGTTGGAAGGTATCAGAAAGCTAACAAGAGCTGCAGTGTTATACTTTCAACGTTTGCTCTCGATATTTAGTGTTGTGGACCTGTCAACTAATGCTGGTACTTTAGCCAGCCAGCTTTGGCCTTTTATCTGCATTAACCAACAGAAAACACAGACACTGATATTGGAGTCCTTCAAATGTCAGATATTGTGTGCTTGATAACATCTAGCTAACACCAGGGTCAAATTACTTGACAACTTGACAGCTGGCTGATAGTATTTTGCTAATGACTGCAGGACGTTACAGCGCCCTCTGGTGGGTTCATGATGTCCGACAGCCTGTCTCTTTCATCCTACAAGGACTATCCTGTAATCCATCCTTTTATCAACACACACACACCTCGACACACATTACCGAGCAAGGCTTTTCCAGAGAGCAGCAGCACAGGTAAGGTAACCCTGATCCTGTGTGTGTGTGTGTGTGTGTGTTTGTATTGGAGTCCAACACACAGTTTCCATTTGCTACCTGTGTGGTATCTGGTCTCCATGGCTACAGCTGGGGATACCTTACTCCCTTATGCTAACAAAGCTTAGCTGCTCTGGTGACATTCTATTCATCCTCCTGTCCTGTCACTCTATCCCCTATGTGCATCTCTCCTCTTATCCTCCCTTATGATCCCTCATTCACACTCACTCCTCATCATTCCATCCCCCAAATGCACTCATTGCACTCTATTGAACGGTGCAATAACATAACATGTGTTTGTGTGTGTTTAGCTATCTTGTCTGCCTTGAGGAACCTTCAGGAGAAGATCAGGACCCTGGAGAAGGAGAGAGGCCGGGCAGTACAGAGCATATACACACCGGACAGGACTGCAACACACAAAGTCACACAGCCCCAGAGGCACAAGGACACACACTCTCATGCTGATATAGCCAAGCACACAGACAAACATAAACACACTGACACACACACTCACGCTGACATACATACACACACAGGCACACACTCTCAGTTAGGGACACACACCAAGAGGGTGGGAGAGAGAGAAACCAGTGACAAGTCAGCATGTAACCAAGGTGAGGAGGGAGTCCTATAGTCTGAAAGATCTGAAAGATCTATATATATATATATATATCGCGCCAAAGGATAGTATTTGACAGTGTTTTTGTCTTTCTTCCTTCCTTCCCTTCCCCTTTACTTTCCCACCTTTTCCTTCTCTCTTTCTCTTCTGCTCCCTCGCCTCCCTCCTTCTCTCCCTCGACTTGCCCCTCCCTTTCCTACTCCTCCTCTTCCACCCTCTCCTCCTATCACTTCCCTCCGTCTCCCTCTCTCCTCCCAGCCCTGCTGACCCAGCTAGCTGCAGCAGAGGCTCGCTGTAGCCAGCTTGAGAAGCAGCTGGAGCACATGAGGAGGATGGTCCGCAGTGCCAAGTCAGACAGGACCACCCTGCTCAAACAACAGGTCAGCGCGTGCCCAGCTTAGCATGTTGTAGTTTATTTTAGCACCGTATAGCTTAGCATATCACTAAAACAAAACACACTCATTAACACACTCATCACTTAGCCAGCTTAGTTTAGCACAGGATAGTTTAGCCGATCACTACAACTAGAACAGGTTCGCACACATCTATCTTAGCGTTTAGCGTATCACAATAACAAAAGGTTAGTACATGTCTGGCTTAGCTAACAGGTGAGCATCTACAATAAAAACCAACCCTTTTACAGGTTTCCATGGAGACATCCAGGTCAGCTTATCAGTCACATGACTCTTGTTCTGGGCATGCCCAGTTGGAGAAACTAGAGCGTCTGGAGCAGGAGTATCTGCGACTTACTGGCACGCAGGAGCATGCTGAGGTACATACACACACAAACACAAACACACACAACACACACGACCACACAGATTCACACACGTACACCGAACTGACACTTACATGATGATGAGGAGGAGGATGATGAAGCTGGTCTCTGTGTCTTAGAGGAAGATCCAGGAGTTGGAGATGAAGCTGCAGGAGGAGCAGCACCAGATCAAGCTGGTCCAGGACAAAGCTAACCAGGCACATACACACTCACACACATACACACTCTGGGTTGTTACACATACACACTCACACACACTGAGTTGATGCTCAGCTTTCGTATTGGCTGTCCTCAGATACAGACAGGTTTGGAAGCCAATAGGATCCTGCTCCAGTCTGTGTCGCCCCGCCCCCCCAGAAGCAGAACCAAAGAGAAGAGACCTGTTTCTAAAGTATGCTGCCTTTTCAGTGAACAGATGAGACACATAGCAATTATTTTATTGATGCTTAAGTCAACTGTGTGTGTGTGTGTGTTTCCAGACGCCTGTGGAGTCGCCCTCACATGCACAGCCTCACTACAGACTTAGTCTGGGGGACGTGCCATTTGTGACTGGAACGGTATGAACACACACACACAATCTTATAGACACACTGACACATACACAGTGAGACATATACATACCTAGTAATGTATATAGATATTTCCCACTTTCTACCACATTTGTCTGTTCTCTTCTTTTATATTTCTCTCTCTCTCTCTTTCTCTAGTCGCCAGGTTGCAGTCACTCGGTACGGGCCAACGTCCAGTCTGTCCTCTCTCTGCTGAAGCAACACCAGCCCCAGCTCTGCAACGCACGCGTCCTCTCTCACACCCCATTGGACCACAGTTCCGCCCTGGCAGCCAATCACAGGCGCCCAGACAGTGGCTCCTCCTCTTCTTCTTCTGGAGGGGAGGAGCTAGCAGACCTGCTGGTGGCATTACAGGAAGAGCTGCGACACATGAGCCTGTAAGTGTGTGTGTGTGTGTGTTGGTTGAGGTGGAATTAGGGTGTTTGTTGCCATTAGATAGGCTTCTTTATTTTGGCTTTGTTTATGTAGTTTACGTATATCGCCAGCAGATGGCACAACTGTGACGTGTGTGTGTGTGACAGGGAGCAGCAGGACCTGATGCGGCAGGCTGAAGAGTGTGTGTCGGAGCGTGAGAGGAGAGAGCTGCACAGAGATCAGGAGGACCTACTGAAGAAGATGGAGAGGAAGGGAGAGCAGATCAGCAAGCTACACAAACACCAAACACAGGTACACACACACACACATAACACACAGGTGGACACACGCAGCCATGCACACACAAACATAAAACACTGATAAGCACACAAACACTTACAGAAACCCCATATTTTCAAGAATATCCTTGACCCACTCCCTTTATCTCTTTCTCTCCCTCCCCCCTCCTCTCTCTCTCGCTCTCTCCCCATCTCCTCTCTCTCCCTCAGGTGAAGAGGTTGCGTAGGGAGGTGCGGGGTCAGAAGCGAGGGGGCAGAGGTGAGGTCAGGGTTACTACCACAGTGACTACTCGCGGTCGCTCAGCCGGAGTGGTCAAAGTTGGTCCGGGCAACCGCAGTAAGAACAATCTGAAACTGCTCCGTGATATGAAAGCCCTCCAGAGCTCCCTACGAACATGACCTCAACACAACCATCCTCCTTACAAACCTGACCGCAAGGCAACCGTCCTTACTACAAACTGGACCGCAAGACAACCGTCATCCTCAGCATGAACCTGACCACAACATAACCATCCTTGTTATAAACTTGACCCCAGGTCAACCGTCCTCACTATGAACCTGAATGCAACACAACTGTTGTCACTATGCACCTGACAACAGTGTGAAACAACATTTTACTGTGTCTACTCATATGGAGTCTGTCTGGAGGTGCAGATAGTTATGTACGGAGGTTTTCTTGGGTCAACCCGACTGTCATCCTAGCCTTATTATGCGTATATCAGGGACAGAATGTGTGTTTCTTTGGTGTGTGTGGGTGTGTTAAGAAGCATCTCAAATGATCTATTAGCAATGGTGCGCTGCATTTAGAAATAAACATATATTTTGTATTCTTATTCGCGGAATCTGTGTTTTGCATTTTGAATCATATTCAGTGCTTCATAATTGCCATTATTTGGTCAATAATTCGTTTTTTACTTGATGTCCAGTAAAACTGATAACGGGACTAGCGGTAACCCCTATCTCCACGTCTTCGGCAGCTCATTTCACCACCACCGTCACCGGGACAGCTCCTTTGACGCACCTCTATACGCCCGCACACCGCCGAAACGGGGAAGTCCAGACGAATGGATGCTTCTCCCAACGCCCTCATTTGGTCATCCGTTTGTGTGAATTAAATAACGAGAAAATCTAATTCTATAACTGATAAATTAGATTCAACTTTCATTTTCTGCTCCCGTCTTTGGACGGAGGAGAGTCAGTGAAGATGAGCGCTGCTTTTCGTTTAAACTGCGAGTCAACGTTCCAGTGTAACCTTGTAGAATCAATGGTTTGTAAATAAACCGCCTTGGTAAACTAGCTTATAAAGATGGTAAGTTTCGACATGGATGTTCAGCCTTTGTTGTAAATCAGAAACTGAGTTTATACATCATTTAATTGATTAATCACCGACACGGTTTGATTGGGCAGGTTGTTACAGTGAACTTTATAACAGTCTTAAGCATGGGTTCAAGTAGGACATTTGATCTGTCTACAGTATGGGTTTATCAACACGTGTCTGAAGTCTTTGGTTGTCGAGAAATTTGGTGAAGAGACGTGGGTAAAACTCAGGTAACTATCAATTTATTTTTCCTGGATAAGCTTACCTGGACAACCATTCGAAACAATGTTATATTTTTGTAGACAAACGGAACATGGCGTTACGATCACCATATCCTTGTCATCACCTACCCCATCATCATCATCGTCTTCATCATCATGTTCAGAGATGAAGCAGGTGTTCAGGATACCTTTCTGACGTACGAGGTGTACCCTGATGACATCACGATGCGGCTGGTCAGCGAGGCCTGCAAATTGCTGGGTAATTATCTTCATGCGTCATTGAAAGTGATCACATCTGTTATTATTTCTTTAACTTCCTTTTGTGTTTCGATTTGTTGTCAGGCGTGAAGCCGGAGGTGGTTCTGAAACAGTTCGGAGAATACTTCTTCGAGTTCTGTAAACGGTCCGGATACGACCACATGCTACGAACTCTGGGGGGGAGTCTGTTCGAGTTCATAGAGAATCTGGACGCACTGCACAGTTACTTGTCTCTTTCTTACAAGGTCCAGTGTGTGTTCATATAGATGCTTAATGGGGGGATGGGGGTGGGGTGGTGGGCGGCGTGTCCAGCATTATGTTTTATTCCAGTGTGTGGGTTTGTGTGATAATGTAACAATTAGGGTAACGTTTATTAACATATTAACATAAATGGTTCGCAGGAAATAAATGCCCCATCATTTCGTGTGGAAAGGAACCTCGAAGGCACCATGTATCTTCATTACTATTCAGACCGGCGCGGCCTGTGCCACATCGTGCCCGGTACATGCATGAACTACAATGACGTGTCTTTGATTACATAAATGTTCATTGCTTCACATCACGTTATACAGCGCGCAGCAGACAAGCGTAAACTGTATTCGTTCTCGGTGTGTAACGTCCGAACGCGCAATTTTCCACCAGGTATTATCGGCGCCGTTGCGAGGGATTTCTTCAACAGTGACATAACGATGGAGATCGTTAACCGGATCGAGGAGCTCGAGCGGACAGGAAAGAAGGAGCACGTCGTCTTCCTTGTCACCCAGCGGCCCTTAGTCACCAATCCCGCGAGCAGCGGTGAGACCCAACCCCAGACCCCATCTGAGCCGCCACGGAGCCACACCAGGAGGAACGCCATGCACTTGAGCCAGGAGGTACAACTTTGAAGTTGTTTCTATAGTACTCTTTCCAGATTCCTCTGCATCTCCTCAAACCTAGATACCACCCAATCACAGCACATGTCTCCGACAACTAGCTTTTTCAAAGTAAAGAAATGGTGAAATGAGGCCATGAGCATGTATTGTATAACACCCCTATCCCCACTCCCCCCAGGATCTTCCAGGCCCCTGTCAGAGAAGGCGACCCCCAGGCTGCTCTCTCTACAGGAGCCACTGGGAGATGGTCCGGGGTCTGGTGAGGCTGGGGAAGGGTATGTATCCTCTGTATATTATGTCAGTCTTTTATTGAAACCATCCCTGGCTCTGAACCCACACCCCATCTACATCCAGTGGGTCAATACTCTTCACCAATCCCCCCCCCCCCCCCCCCCCTCCCCAGGTAAGCTGCTGAGGGGCTTTGAGCCGGTCTACCCTGAGAGTCTGTGTGTCGACCTGAAGACCTTCTGCAACGCCTTCCCCTTCCACCTGGTGTTCGATGAGCAGGTAACAACTGAAACTCACTCGTCCCACCATACAAACACACAGCCCAACAAACACTCTGCCCTGCCCTCTCCATGTGTACAATGTGATGCCACATCAAATTTCCTTCATCATCCACCATCCTCTTTCTTTCTCTCTTTTCCCCATGTCTCTGGCCCTCGTTCAATTTCAACACAATCTCCCTCTTCCACTCATTCTTGCCCTTTCTTGCTCCTCATCGGTTTCTCTCTCTTGACCCCTCCCCCCCTTTCCTAGCTGAGGGTGTGTCAGGCAGGGGTGAACCTCCAGCGTATCGTCCCAGGTCTACAGACCAGAAACATCTGTCTGGACCAGTACTTCCTCATCGTGCACCCAGAGGTCACCTTCACCATCTCCAGCATCAGGAAGTTCATCAACAGCCACTTTGTGCTGCAGACCAGGAGGAACATGATGCCTGAGGCCTGGAGGGACCGACCCATGCTGCAGCTGAGAGGTGAGAGGACACACACACGCACACACACTGACACACACACACACACACAGGCGCACACAGCCGGCAGACACGCGACGCCTGCGTGCTCTGTCCCCGTCTCCCTCCCTCACCGGGGCTGTTCTCAGGTCAGATGCTGTGGATGGCGTCGGAGGGCCGCATGCTGTACCAGGCCTCCCCTCTGCTGCGCAGCCTGGAGGAGCTGGAGGAGCGCAGCATGCACCTGTCGGACATCGCCCCGCACGACGTGACCCGCGACCTCATCCTGCTCAACCAGCAGCGGCTGGCGGAGATGGAGCTGTCCAGCCAGCTGGAGCGGAAGAAGGAGGAGCTGCGGCTGCTGTCGCAGCACCTGGAGGAGGAGCGCAGGAAGACGGAGACGCTGCTGTACGCCATGCTGCCGCGCCACGTGGCCAACCAGCTGAAGGAGGGCAAGACGGTGGAGGCGGGTACGTGGGAGGAAGGGGGGGGGGGGGGGGTAGAGGTTCGTTATGGAGTGGGGTTGAGGTTTGCGGCAGGTAGGTTGGAGGGGGGTGGCTGGAAGGGGTTGAAGTCAAGGCGTGTGAGTGTGCCTGTGCGTGCGTGGGTGTATGAACTTGTGTGTGTGTGTCTCCCAGGTGAGTTTAGGGAGTGCACCATCCTGTTCAGTGATGTGGTCACCTTCACCGACATCTGCTCCCAGTGTGAGCCCCTGGACATTGTCAACATGCTCAACTCCATGTACCTGCGCTTCGACCGGCTCACCACCGTCCACACTGTGTACAAGGTAACACACGGGTAGCTAAGGACTGTTATGGGATAGACAGAGCCCAAGAGACTAAGATCTGGATCTGTGACTGTCAGAGAATGTGAATTGACCTACTTTCATTTTCCCACATTGTGTGATTGTGCCTGGGTCTACATATCTCTCTGTGTCCGAATCCTGTGTCTGTGCCCAGGTGGAGACTATTGGGGATGCCTACATGGTGGTTGGTGGGGTGCCCATCCCAGTGTCCAGCCACGCGGAGCGGGTGGCCAACTTCGCCCTGGGCATGGTGCTGGCCGCCCAGGAGGTCATCAACCCTGTCACTGGACAGCCCATACAGGTACGGTGAGGTCAAAGGTCACCCATTCCAAACCGCCCATACAGGTACCGTACAGTCAGGTCAGAGGGTGGCACTATAGCCTTTGTAGTCTGGTTCAAGCTGGTTAGATTGTATTTGTTTTATTGTTTTCTAATCCTTTTTGTTCTATTCCCTCCCCCCCCCCCCCCCCCACACACACACACGCAATACTGTATTGCAATCTTATCTATTGTCTTCTTTCATTTTCTATTTTTCCATTCTGCTCTTTTCTTCAATTGTGTCTGTGGAGTGCAGATCCGAGTGGGTCTGCACTGTGGGCCAGTGCTGGCGGGGGTGGTGGGGGAGAAGATGCCTCGGTACTGTCTGTTTGGAGACACGGTCAACACTGCCTCACGCATGGAGAGCCACGGCCTGCCCAACAAGATCCACTTGAGCCCCAGTGTGTTCCAGTAAGCTGTCGGTCTCACTCAGAACACACACCCACAGACAATGAGACATGAAGACGTGTGTGTGTGTTGTATGAATATGTTTGCATGTGTGTATGAATGTGTGTGTGTATTTTATTCATGTTTGTGTGTCTGTGTATTTCATGTGTGTGTGTCTCCAGGGCTCTGTACGATAAGGGCTTCTTGCTGCAGGAGCGTGGAGAGATTGAGGTGAAGGGGAAGGGCAAGATGACCACCTACTTCCTGGAGAAGAACCTGCGTGTCAGCGAGCTGCAGCTGCTAGGTTTGGCTGAGCCCGAGGAGCGCTCCGGACGCCAGTCTGGACGCCACTCTGCCCTCTCTACCACGGACGGGGAGGGGGCCCACCACCACCCAGGGGTACCAGGTATGTGTGTCTGTCTGTCTTCCTACCTGTCCTTGTTCGCTTGTCTACCTGTTTAAATGTGTTAAATTAAAACCTTTTTGTCCTGCTATTCCTGTCTGCCTGTTCCTATCTCTCCTCTCTCTCCAGAGGTGCAGCGGCGGGCGAGGAGAGAGGACAGACACCCCACCGTGCCCATGAGGTACGCAGACAGCCTGAGCGAGCCCCCTGCCTCCCCCCAGCCCCCCTCCGCCGCCCTGGGCAAACCTACCCGGGACTCTGAGAGCTACGGCAGTCTACACAGTGAGGACCAATCAGGAGACAAGCTCAGAAACCCATCAGACGATATCAAACACACTGACCAATCAGAAGATAAATGTGCGGACATTAACAACCCACAGTTGACCAGAGTTGTTTTGTGCGCCACCTCTACTGTCGCTGAGGCTGCTTCAGTGTCTCGGAACAAACACACCCGCACCAGATTTTGTGTGCTACTGTGAGTTTTGGGGATGTTTGATTTGGTTCAACATGTGACTGATCAACATACATTTTACTGCTGCACTGTGCCAATACTTGTCAGTGAACTCTGAAACCAGGTTTTGTATGGAACATGCCATATTAATGGGCCAGCATTATCTTACAAAGTTATGCTTAAAATACATTTTATTTTCCATCATGAAAATGTGCCTAGTTGTAGTTAGTTGTACATACTATAGCACATATGAAAAGGCTTTACTCAGTGGATCTCGACCTTACAGAAGTTTATCCTGAAGTGTCCTTCAGTCTAAAGGAGGTCTTGAGTTAAGATGTTGGGGACATTTGACATGAGACTCAGAGGCAGTGCTGGGCAACATGAATGGGTGGTGTTTTCTCAGGAGGAATCCTTTATGATCTAGTATATAATAGTTAATGATGATTATCTGTGAGTGGACGTGTTTTGTTCAGATATGTAAATATCTATGTTGATAAAAAGCTCATGAGGAACATACACACCAAGCAATACGACAGTTTATCGGTGGCAAAATAAATGTGACATGAAAAAACATTTAGACAGTCATTGCATCTGACATCTATGATCCCCACAACAGCATCATTTTCACCTCACGGTGCAGGGGACAATTTCTCATCGACCAGAACACCCTATCAGACACTCTCATCAACCAAACCAGCCTATCAGACACTCCGACAGAGAGAAGAAGAAAGCCCCAGCAGAAGATAGGATGTTTGCGATAATGAAAACAGGTGAACTGGTGAACAATCATCTTTCATTCTCTCCCTGGTGTCCTTGACGACCACACGGAGGTCTCGAGGACCACACCCCCTCCCCCCCCCCCCCCCCCCCCCCCCCCCCCGGTTGACTCAGACATAACCTCCACGTCAATAAATGATGTCGCTGGCGAGGCCCCTGCTGAAAAAGGAGCCCCCCCGCCCCCCGGAGAGGTCCGCCTGCTGAGGCCGTCACCATGGTTACTCCCGCCACCGGACAGCCCAGTCTGGTCACCTGATCCAGGCCGTCGGCTTGTCACCCAGCGACGTGGATAATGGTGTCCGGATCACCGGATGGAAACAACAGCGTGTGTAACCGGAGTCTGTGTGTGTATGTGTGGTCAAGTGCGATAAAATCAGTCTCTTGGCTGACCTGAAAATCGTGTCAACTGACACAGACCTAGATAGAGTTTTATGGGCTTGATGTTATTGTCTCCTAACCTACATACTTAGACCCACTCATGACCAAGAATCCAATCCCAGCAAATACTTGGCCAATCAATCAATTAATCAATCATCCTCCCCCTTTGTGTTAATAAAGGCTACGGGCCGAAAACACAAAGTTCCAACTCAGATTCTGATCATGTTCCTCCCTTCAGGAGTCCGTCTCGGTGATGGTGTCCTGTTCGTCTGGGTTCTTGTCCAGTAGGGGACTTGCCAGGACAGGCCGGCTGGTGTAGATGTCGTCCACAGGTAGTAGGAAGGTCACAGTCTTCACTTTAGCCCTGAGAGACAGAGAACAACAGAGGTGTAGTGATCTCTGATGATATCTAGAGGGAATTAACCGAGGAGCTGGCTAAAGACTGTAGAAGAGGGGGGCACTTTGCAGGAGCCTCAAAATAATTCAGAAGACAAAAAAAAAACATAATAAAGGTAAACTATGTAAACATGAATAACTATATTTAAATATGATCTACACACCTGTTCTTGTTGACGTACTCCTGGATCGAGCATCTGTTGGTTATCATCCCTTTGGCCGGGGCCACCCCCTCGTCCGGTGACGGGCTTCTGGAGATGTTGGAGTTGTTTATGTGGACTTCCTGTTGCAGCCTCCCCCAGCTGGGAACGGTGGCCCCCCTCACTGCCACCCCTCCATGCCTGGCCCCGGCCCCGGCCCCCTCACTGCTCCATGGAGCAGTGTGAATGTGGGAGGCTACAGAGTATCTCCTCACCGTCATCACAATGTTCTCTACGAACAGAGAAGATACCACCTCATCAGTTTTACTTCCAGGATAACTGAGAACTATACTGATGATCATTTTAAATCAATTTTAATTCAAGAAACTAGCATCATATCTAGAGTTATAACATGTAAGTCAACTTTAGGCTAACTGATAAAAAACAACACTTGCAGCAAATGGCTTCAAATTTACCTTTGTATTGCCCCTCCAGCGCGGGCGCGGAAACATTTCGCCTCAAGTTGATGTGCTGTGGGTTGTCTCCCGCCACGGCCTGCACAACCGGGCTCGGTTCCACTGGCTCGCTCCCAAGCGAAGGTTGACCGATTTCCCCGCGCAACACCTTGTTCTCGGTCTCAAGCTTCTTGATTTCGTCTCGCATCTCCATGATGACGTGCGCAAGGCTGCGGCTGCTTTCCATAGTGCCCGAGTTCCGCTGCCAGTACCAAGGCTTTCCGAACACCGCGGACTCGTGCATTAGGAACTCGCTTTGCTGAGCGTTTAACATGTTGCCGTCTACAGTCCTAACAGTCTTCTGTGTGTGTCTCTCTTTCAATCTCAGTCTAGATCTTGTTCGAGGCAGACTATGTCGCCTTTCACCACTACAACAGCACACGCGGCTCGGGTGAGCGGCCACTGGGACACAACCAATGTTTTATTAATTTGGCATCGAACGGGTTCAGTTTCATGGACGTTGTGGCCGGAAATGAAATGTGCACAGGGCATGAAGAAGAACTTAGGCCTATACTATTGGCTATACCAAAAAATAAACAGCTTTTAGATTAGTGACAGTTAATGCAATATGGGTCAAGGTTTAGTTGGATGAGCAGTGGAAGATTAAATTAAACTGACCAACTGTGTTTGATCAGAAGTGAAGATTGTAGACGAACTGAAGAGGCTGCCACCCCCTCCCCACATGGCTAAGTGTCTACTTCTCCCCTACACCAGGCCTGAAATATTGATAAGACCTTTCAGCGTGTGACAGAGATAAATCCAGACAGTTCCTAGGTGAACTAATCCCGCCAGGTCAAATACAAGGCTGTTTGTGGGGGATGGGCATATTTAATTCACCCAATATCTGCTTTACCTTGGATTATATGTATGTGTGTGTATACAGTTTGTGTGTCTGTGTAACACACACAGAGAGTGTGTGTAAGAGAAAGTGTGTGTGTGTTCCATGTTGTCATAGTCCACCCACATGTTTATTCATGTTTTCCTAAATAAAGCGTCCCTGGGTCATGAGGTCACCCCGATGATTACAGAGAAAACCCACCAGAAACACATAAAAAGCCCAGCAGGCTTTTGATAAACACAAGAAAACACATCCCTCCGATCCACATCAAATGGAATCATCGTGCAGAGCACACAAAGGAGGTAATGACAGGTAATTACCCTCATATGCATACAACCTGACAAGCCTGTCCTGGGGAGGTGTGTGTGAGGAGGGGGGGGGGTGAGGGGTAGAATAGAAACCCTATCACCCCTCTACTGATAGGGGAGAAACTCAAGCGCCCTCACTTTACACCTCAGGTCACGTGTATAGGATGGGGGGAGAGGGAGAATAGGAGAAACTCCAAAAGAGAAAAAGGGAAAGAAAGAACTCCAAAGAATGAAAGAAAAACATTGACTGACTGAGAGAGAGATCCCTTTATCCTGTCCTGAATCTCAGGCTGTATTTCGGCCCAGGAACACTTAACCTGTTTTCATGCTCTGTGCTCAAGCACGAGGCTTAGCATCAATAAGTTATCAGCTCCTCATCTCCAGTCCACTCAAAGCCAAGTGGAAAATACCAGACCTGTGTCAATTATTGTGTACAAACAATGTCCAATACTTAATGTGCACTTGTTTTGATCCAGGGTAATGACACCCATGGATCGGTTTCATAGATGCCAACTGGGAAGTAGTTTAAACTTGCTTGACTACTCGCAAGTACTTCAGGGTAATTGATCTATGTAATTAACCCAGGATTGGAGAATACAGCAACACAGACACACCGGGGCGAGGAGCACTGACAGCAGCTTCTTACAGACGAGGGGAGAGCTGAATAGGGTTGGTACTTTTGGTACTATTGATCTCAGGGTGGTGATAGCACTGTTTCAGTCAGGCAGATAGACAGGTAGTCAGACAGACAGGCAGCAGAGAGGTGGAAAGCAGGAGTCTCCACCAGACATGTCCTGGTTTAATCTAGAGCTGTTTAAACAAGTCTGCTGTCTGACTTTGTTCTGTCTGCCAGGCACTTTGAAGTGGAAATCTATCCCAACTGGCTTCTGAGAGTCCACACACACACACACGCACACACACGCACACACACACACACACGCACACACACACGAACGCACACACACACACGCACACTCCACTCCACTTTCTCACCCTACTCGGGCAGGTCACAGTGGTCGAGAGGAGCCTGGATAATATGATACATTTTACAGAGAAAATCTAGTGACGGTTCATTCTGATACCAGGTTATTCCGGTAAACTCTGGCTCTAGTGCCCCCTGAGGGGCCTGCCAGGTACTGCAGGGGTTTACAGTGCTACAGTGCCCTCCAAAAGTATTGGAACAGTGAGGCCAATTCCTTTATTTTTGCTGTAGACTGAAAACATTTGGGCTTGACATCAAACGATGAATGTGAAACCAGAGATCAACGTTTCAGCTTTCATTTCCAGGTATTTACATCAGGATCTGATGCACAAATTAGAAAATATCACCTTTTTGTTCGAACCCACCCATTTGTCACGTGAGCAAAAGTATTGGAACATATGACTGACAGGTGTGTTTTGTTGCCCAGGTGTGTCCTATTACATACATTATTCAATCAATAAATACCACTGAATGTCTACACTCAGGTTCAGATTGGGTAAGATAGGTTTTGTCTATGCAGACTGTATTCAGAGGTGAAAACAACATGAAAACCGGAGCGCTGTCTTTGGGTGAAAAACAAGCAATTGTGAGTCTTAGAGAAGATGGAAAATCAATCAGAGCCATTGCAGAAACATTGGCCATAGCCAGTACAACCATTTGGAATGTCCTGAAGAAGAAGAAAACTACTGGTGTACTAAGTAACAGACGTCGAACAGGTAGACCAAGGAAAACATCAGCAGTTGATGACAGAAACATTGTGAGAGCTGTAAAGAAAGACCCTAAAACAACTGTTAGTGAGATCAGCAACAACCTCCAGATGGCAGGAGTGAAGGTATCACTATCTACTGTTCGCAGAAGACTTCATGAACAAAAGTACAAGGGCTACACCAGAAGATGCAAACCACTCATTAGCAAGAAGAATAGGAAGGCCAGGCTGGAATTTGCCAAAAAGTACAGAGATGAACCTCAAAAATTCTGGGACAAAGTTTTATGGACTGATGAGACAAAGATTAACTTTTACCAAAGTGATGGAAAGGCTAAAGTTTGGAGAAAGAAAGGAACTGCTCATGATCCCAAACACACAAGCTCATGTGTGACACACGGTGGAGGTAATGTCATGGCTTGGGCTTGCATGGCTTCTTCTAGGACGGGCTCATTAATCTTCATTGAGGATGTAACACATGATGGCAGCAGCAAAATGAACTCGGAAGTCTACAGAAACATTTTGTCTGCCAATTTAAGGAAAGATGCAACCAAACTGATTGGCAGAGCCTTCATCATGCAGCAAGATAACGACCCAAAACACACTGCCAAAACAACAAAGGAGTTCATCAGGGGCAAGAAATGGAAGGTATTAGACTGGCCAAGTCAATCTCCAGACTTAAACCCTATAGAGCATGCATTTTACCTGCTTAAGAGGAGACTGAAGGGAGGAACCCCACAAAACAAACAACAACTGAAAGAGGCTGCAGTGAAAGCCTGGGAAAGCATCAAAAAGGAAGAATGCAAAAGTTTGGTGACGTGAATGGGTCACAGACTTGCTGCAGTTATTGAAAGCAAAGGATTTGCAACTAAATATTAAGTCTTATTCACTTAAATATGTTTTAAGTATATCTGTTCCAATACTTTTGCTCACATGACAAATGGGTGGATTCAAACAAAATGTGATATTTTCTTAGTTGTGCATCAGATCCTGATGTAAATACCTGGAAATAAAAGCTGAAACGTTGATCTCTGGTCTCACGTTCATTATTTGATGTCAAGCCCAAATGTTTTCAGTCTACAGCAAAAATAAAGGAATTCGCCTCACTGTTCCAATACTTTTGGAGGGCACTGTATGTAAAGGTGGAGAAAGTAGTGGAGGAGAGGTGGGGACGTCAAGGTGAGGGTGGTTGCAGAGGGTGGGGACGGTAGGAGAGGGGGAAAATTAGAAGGTAAGGATGGGATAAGAGGGGTAGGAGAGGGGAAAGAGCTAAGCAAAGGGGGAGGATGAGAAGGTAAACATAGGGTGGGTGAAGTTGCATTATGTGGTTGCTAGCTGCTTCCATATCGGACATAAAGGGCTACCTTCATCAAAGGACCCTGACCTCTTTGATCCCTCTGCTTTGAAGACAAAGCTCATGGGGCGTGACTTCTTCTTTCACACTGGCCAGGACGGGAGTCAGCACACAGGAGTCAGAACGGAGTCCCACAGGAGTCAGATAAGACTCAAACAGGAGTAATACAAGAGAAAGGAGTCAAATAGGAGTCTAACGAGAGTCAAGACAGGAATCAGACAGCAGTCAAACAGGAGTCAAACTAAGTAACGCTTATTTATGTTTGGGATCCGCCATATCTGCTGTTTGAGGTTAGTTTGCTTTAGTTCCGTAGTGGTCGGTTAGGGTACTGTAGTTACCCTAGTAAGGCTCAGTAAGACTCCTTAAGTCTCCTTCCTGATTAGCCAGTGTCCTTCCACACCTGAGAGATCAATTTAAAGAGACTACAAGTGTTTCCCCCCGGATGGTTTGTGAAGCGAAACAAAGACGAAGACACTCCCTCACCCCTCCACCCCCCGCCTCCCCTGTCCATTCAGCACCTGAAGAGCTGGCAATTATCTATAATTACTGGGTGGCGAAGCCCGCCTGCACATGGCGACGGCCGGCGGCGTGGACAGGAAATGAGGCAATGGGCAAGCACAGCTGGGGCCACCGTCAGGAGATGGGCTCCTGAATCTGCCAGAACAACAGAGCAATTAGCCTCCATCACCTGACGAGAATACTGATGACTGTCAGTGAATGTAGGGCATCCGAGGGAGGGAGAGGGAGAGGGGGAGGGAGAGAGATGTAGAGAGATAGGGAGGAAAAGAGAGATAGGGAGGAAAAGAGATAGGGAGAAAGAATAAGAAGAAAGATGACCCCAACCTTCAATATTTGATAACTGTATACTTTCAAGAAAATAATTAGCACCCCTCTGATTTTGGACATTAACAAATTTTATTTAAAGGTTATACATAAAACTTTAGTTTATTCCTTTTTTAATTTAGCTAAACAAATATTCATATATTGTTTTTGTTTTGTTTTTTTATAAAAAAGAAACATTTTAAATATTAATAATTCTTATTTACAATTCAAAACAGTACTGGAAATAATAACAACAACAGTAACTTTATCGGTCATAGAAATGTTATAAAACATAAAACTTTGCGTTTTGAAAAGGGTTGAGCTGCAGAGAGCTCGGGTGTGTTAGCACTGTACTGCTCTACATTCAGACAGGAACTAGAGGTGGGTTCAACCAATCAGGTGGGGGTTGATTAAGTCATGTGACTGACTCTAATATCCAAGTTCACATTTCCATCTGTCATCAGATAAAACCGTATGTAACAGTCAAAGTTGGCAGAAAATAAAATGGTTTAACAGCAAAAATGTAAACACTGTAGGTAATATTGAACAAATACTGTGGTTAAATGTTGGTTCAGTTGAACGCACCTCAAGCTCAATAAGGTCACTGTTTTCTAAAGGGTCAGGGTTCTGGAGAGAAGGCGCGTGTGTGTTTTATATGTAAAGTGAGTATGTGTTTGTTGATGTATCGCATGTGTGTAAAGTCCATGTGTCGGTGTATATGTGTGTGTAAAGTGAATGTGTGCATATATGTGTGTGTAAAGTGAATGTGTGCGTGTGTGTGTGTATACAGACTAAGAGCTGAGGTGGTCTTAGAGGAAAGAGCATACATAAACCAAAACAAAGTACCATTCCAACAGCCTGGTATCTATGACTACCACCATCACATCTACACACTGCTGGACGTTTCCTCCTTCACCTTAGGACTACATTTCCCATCAGTAACTGCTCTGTACCAATACATTTATAAGTTTCAGATTCTCCGGGGCACTGGCCAGTATCCAGCGATCCTAATGGCCGTTTAAAAGCCGCTGTGTCGTTCCGTTCCGGGTTGTCTTGTGTAAGGGATCTGTGGGGGAAAGAAAGAGAGCGACATGGTTGGTGCCAGGACAATGACAGTACACAAGTACACATGGCCACCGTGTGTGTGTTTGTATGGGTGTGTGTGTGTGTGTGTGTGAGAGAGAGAGAGACCTACCAGTCTTAGAGACAGTGTTAGAGAGAGCAGGAGAAGAGCAGGCAGCAGAGGAGAGAGAACCTCTATGAAGCTGAGCACAGACAAGAAAACATGAAGAGAAGAGAGAGGAGGGAGAGAGAGGAGGGAGAGAGAGACGAGGAGAGAGAGGGGAGGGAAAGGGAAAGAAGGAGAGCAGATGAGAAGAGGAGCAAAGAGAGGAGAAAAAGTTTAGAAAAAGCTTGATACAATAGATGTCACTAGAAAGAGAAAAAATAGGATGAACATGTGTGTGTGTGTGTGTGTAGTAGGTAGAGGGCAGACGGACCTGCTCGTTCATGACAGTGGAGAGCTCAGACAGCATGTCTCGGTAGTGAGACCTCATCTCCTCCTGGTATTCCAGCTGGTCTTCCTTAATCAGTCTCTCGTTGACGTCCAGCGCCTGGCCGCACGCCTCTGCAAACTGCCTGCAGGGGGCGACAGAGAGGATCACGCAGGTAAGACACCACAACCCTGCCTGGGAAGACACTCTGGCTCGCTGGGACATTTTCTCATAGCCTGGCACCGCAAGACCAATTTGTAAATGCGTATTAGTCTGGAACCTCTCAGTTTGTTTTAGATTTCCAAAGATCAACAAGTGCAGACCAAAATACCTTTGGATGGAATTGGAAGAACAGGTACACTGGACCTCTTTGGTACTACTACTAGAGATGTGATCTGAGAGTTTGCTGAGGGGTACCTAAAGATCTCCTTGAGCTGTTTGACCTGGTTGTCTGGGTACTTTTTGGCATTCTTCTCCTCCAAGAAGGCTCGGGCGTACGCCATAGGCCCTGCATTAACCTGCAGGAGGAAGAGAGGGGAAAAGGCGGGAGGGAAGGAGAGACGGAGTAAGAAAGAGAAAGAGTGGGTGTCTCGTCTGTGCCTGTGTGTGCATGCGTGTGTGTGTGTATCCTTGAATGTGAGTGTGTGCGCATCCGTGTGTGTGTGCCTGTGTGTAAGCGTGTGTGTCGCTGGGCAGGGCCTTGCCTTGACGCTGACGCTGCCCTGCAGTTTGAGCTGGAGCCGGATCATGTCCACCTCAGCCATGTTGCACAGCTGGTTGAGTTCGGACACCTTGCGGGACATCTCGTCCACAGCCACCTCCAGAGGGTTGAGCTCTGAGCTGTGCTGCTCCACCACCTGCACACGCTTCTTCAGGTACGGGAAGCTGGCGCTCGCTACACACACACACACACACACACACACACACACACACACACACACACACACACACACACACACAATGTGTGACCTATGGTGGTACCACTCTCAGTACCTTCAGATAAACCTACTATGCACACCCTACAATTTCTGCAGAAATTGTACCCTCTCTAGTTTTTGTTACATTTTGTTTAGAGAAGGGGGAGGGGGGGGGGGGGGGGGGCTCCCCCCACATCCACCACCAGATGGGCTGTAGAGCAGAGTAATGACACAATGACGAATACGGACGTTTATCATCATTATTATTTTGTATTATTATTAGTAGGCCCCTGATTGTTCGAGGCCCTGGGCTTGAGCCCAGGTAAGCCCGTGCATTAAGTTGCCACTGTGTAAACCTACTGGTCAGGATGGTGAATCTACTGGTCAGGATGATGGTGAACCTACTGGTCATGATGATGAACCTACTGGTCATGATGGTACTAAACCTACTGGTCATGATGGTACTAAACCTACTGGTCAGGTTGATAGTAAACCTACTGGTCAGGATGGTGCGTCTCTTGCACTGCTCCTCCACATCTCCATGCTTCTTCCCAGAGAGGGTGAACGGCGTCTCAAACACGAAGCGGTTGATGTTGTGATGGCGCTCAAAGTCTGTCCTCTTCTCCTGCTGCTCCGTGTCGTCAAAGAAGGGGACCACGTAGGTCACCTGGATGTAGGCGAACTTGGGGTCCAGGTCCTTGGGGTTCACCTGACAGAAACAGGAAATGACACGGATAAAGGGACAGGATTTGACATGGTTGCAGGGAACATGAATCACACACACACACAAACTCACGCACTCTCATACAAACTCAAACTCACACACTCTTACACACACCCAGTGTTGGACTCATGGTTGACTCACCTTGTTGGAGTCCTGGATCATCTTGACGTTGTCGGCTCCAAACTTGTCTGAGTAGAGCTTAAGCAGCCTCTGGGAGATCTCTGATAGGCCGGTCAGTTTGGGCTCCTTGTAGATGAACTCCTTACTCTCCTCCTCCTCAAAGAAGCCCTGAGAGAGCACGTCACACATGAGTGTGTGTGAGAGTGTGTGTGGAGAGCTAATATGTCTGTGTGTGAGACAGCGTGAGTGTAAACGTGTTTGAGAATGTGTCTCTGTGATGTGACCTTGCTCCTACAAGGAGAGGGTTTGTAAACATCAAGGTTTTAGCTAATGGTACATGTGGCCTCACATCACCACCTAGTGTCTGAACATTGTTACCACACATGTCAGTCTGCAGTTTATTAGGTCAGACAGGAGGTCAGTGTTGGGCTGTGCTGTGGCTGAGTAAGAGGTAATTCTCCAAACACGATGGGATCAAAGTGCAAGGGTCAGTGAAGGTTATCTTTACATGTCAGTCTTCTAAAAAATAACCACAGACACACGTCTCTCTTAAAATAAAATATACTGTATATAAACATTGGATCCTGGAGGACCTGATAATGGGATCTTCAAAGGTAAGAATTATTGAAGATTATATATGGAGGGTCATATAACACACACACACACACACATCAAGCATGTCTGTTTATTAATATGCAAACAGGTGTCTGGTCACAGGGGTCTGGAGTAGCAGGTTAGTTAGAGCAGTGGTAAACAATGGAGGAGAGAGGAGAGAGGGAAGAGGAGAGGAGGTTAGAGAGGAAGAAAGGAAAACTGGAACTAAAGAGAAGAAAACACTTACCGCAGCCTGGATACAGAGAACCGAAAAGAAGAGAGAAGAGCAGATGGAGGAGTTACAGACTAAAGAGATGAGTTCCCCTCTTTCTCTCTCTCCTTTCGTTTCTTTTCCTCATCCCACCTTCTCTGTTTCTCTCTCTGTTTCTGAGTCTATTCCAGAAGCTTATCCTATGTTCTCCTCACCAGTGTTTCAGGTCTCTGGAGTGTGTGTGTGTGTGTGTGCATGTGTGTGTGTGAGTGTGTGTGTGTGTGTGTGTGAGTGTGTTCTCACCTGTCCGTAGAAGGCCACGCGGTAGTATCTGCCAAACAGGCGTTTCTCAGAGTTCACCACCTCCGTCACCTTCAGGTAGGAACGATGGATGTCGTAGTACAGCTCCGACAGCCTCTGTTGTGCACACACACACACACGACCGCACGCACACAGTTACAGACACACACGGAGACACACACAATTGTAAACACACATACAACCACACCAAGGCAAACGTCCACACACACACACACACATAGATAGATACACATCCACACATTAACGTATTTTGTGTGACTCACACACTTATTGACACACACACACAAACCCACTCTGTGTACTGCAGAGAAACTCAGTGAGATCACCTTGAAGTCCCGCCTCTTCTCAAAGACGGCGATGACAGGTTTGTTGATGTCAGCGATGAGCTCGTGTCTCTCAGACTTCCACAGGTAGTCCACACACAGCTCCAGCTGCTCCACCAGGGTGTCCTGTGCACACACGTATGTGTGTAAGCTAAGGGTGTATGTGTGTGTGTGTGTACCTCGGTGAATGATGTGTGTGTGTGTGTGTACCTCAGTGTAGGGTGTGTCCTGGGTACCCGTGTCCTCCTTCATGGCACCCTCCTCCTTCACGTTGGGGCTGATGCACACGAACGCTGCCCAGCCCATGGAGAAGGAAGCTGTGGGGGGGCGCACAGGACATGACATCACAACAAGTCAGCATGACATTTCGTATGTGCCCCACCACGACTCTGTGTTATTACATGGTCTTCCTGTGTGGCGTTTGCGCTAACATATTGCTGCTTGGAGGACAGAGAACACATGGAGGGAATCCAGGAAGTTGTAGTCACTTGAAGGCATCTGCTGCTGTTGCAACAGGACCAGTATTACACCAACACTGACTAATGAATGTTTCTCACACACACACACGTACTATCTGCCAACACGCACACGTGCACACACACTTACATACAGAGGGGCACTGCTTGCAGTAACACTGACTGTGTCCCATATCAAGTGTTCAGCACATTCACAGTGAACATGCTTCTCCAACAGTCCATCCAGTGAGACTTGACATGAGTGGACATCAACAGACACAGCTCTCACAGGGTGGACAACAAAACATATAAGATCTCTCAAAGGTGATCTGTCATAGGGGAGCCATTAAAGGGGATCTTTCACAGGGAAAATCTCTTTAAGGTGATCTCTCAGGTGAGATCTCTGAAAGGGGATCTCTTTAAGGTGATCTCTCAGGGGAGATCTCTGAAAGGGGATCTCTCAAAAGGGATCTGTGGTAGGTCAGGTCAGGGTGGAGCAGTGGAGCCCAGTCCACAGTCTCCTGTTCTGCTGGAGGGTGGAGATGGATGGCCTGGACCTGCTATGAGGACTGGGACCCCCTTACCCTCTTCTAACCCTCTCCTCACCTCCCGCTAACCTTTACCTCCCACTAACCCTGTTCTCATCTACCCTTCCTTTATGTCCTTTCACCCTCCTGTCACCCTCCCCTCTCCGCAGCCTCCCCGGCCCCTAGTGCAGTAAGGTAGCCCAGCCCCACACCCCTCTCACATCCACCCCGTCCCTTCATCTATAGACTTCTCAGGACCCCCTCCTCGCTCCCCACCTCACCTCACACCTCCTCTGGGCAGCCCCTCCCCCCTGCCCCCCAGCCCCCAGGGTCGCACACTCACTGTCGTGGTCACGGGGGGTTAGTAGGGAGCTACAGTTATAGACAGGACTCTCTTCTGGGGACAGCTGCACCATCCGGGCCTTGTCTGCTCTCCAGTAGCCTGCGAGGACAGGAGGAGGGGGAGGAGGAGAAGAGTGGAGGAGGAGTTGGGGAGAAGATGATAGGGGAGGATGGGAGGGGGGGGACAAAGGAGGGGGAGGAGCAAGAGATAGAGGGGCAGGAGGAGGCGAGGAGGAGAGAGAGGGAAGAGGAGGAGGAGGAGTAGGAGGAGGAAGATGAGGAGAGGGGAAGGAGGGAGAGAGGATGGAGAGGAGCAGGTGGAGTAGGAGGACAAGGGAGGAGGAGAGGACACCGGGGGAAGAGGAGAGGAGCCAGAGGAGCAGGAGGAGGAGTAGGAGAGGAAGGAGGAGGAGGAGGTGGTTTACAGTTTAACTTGATGACTCCAGTTGATTTGACCAGGTAGAGTCCATCAAGCCAGTGGTGAGGTACGGTACGACAGGGTAGGGTACAGTAGGGTGTGTTTCCAGTGGTGTGTTTCCAGTACAGAACTGTGGGATGCAGCATGCTAGCCCAGAGGCAGAAAGACACGCTACACTCTAATATGCAGTGAAGCATGCACACGCCAGCTGCCAGCACACGCGTGCAGATAGACACACCCATGTGACCACGAGTGGGGGAGACTAGTCGCCCTGGAGATGTACAGACAAATATGCTGGCAGACAAAATCAGGATGGATAGAGATAGACAGACAGACAGACAGATAGACAGATAGACAGATAGACAGGTAGACAGACAGACAGGTAGATAGATAGAGAGATAGATGGTAGCCTGGCAGGAGAGAGGACAGTGTGACAGTGTGCGGAGAGTGTGTGTTCTCACCTCTCCTCTTCAGAGACTCGGCGATCAGGGCAGAGATGTGGATGTAGCACATAGCCGCCTGACAGACAAAGCACAGGTTCTCCATGTGACACGACACAACCATAACATCCTTATGGTAGTGTATTCATTTAAACGGACGCCTTTACAGGCCAAAACACATATCTCTTCCCAGAGCCCCCCAGGCCTGTCCGTATGACACCGCCCTCCCCGCTCTGCACCTCAGACAGGTCTCCGTTGCGTACGTGGATCTTGGCCATGCTCTCCAGCCAGGTGCGTCTGAGCTCGGGCGTGCTGGCGTAGGAGTTGGCCAGGCTGTACTGCAGGTCCACCAGCATCTCCGGGTCCTTCTCGTGCTCCTTCATCTGGGCCGTGGCCATCAGGACCGTCCGGATCCGCTTGGTCAGATCCTTCACCTCCGCTGGGAACGCTGTGTTCTGAAAACAACACCCGTGTTTTAGGGTCTTGGTGACATCGCTGCAACACGAGTCATGAATTGCACCATTTTAATGCATGAGCAGTTGTGACACAGTTGCAGTGATCTAAATGCACTGGTAATGAGCGAGTGAGTGAGTGGGTAAGAGAGAGTGGGTAAGAGAGTGAGTGGGTGAGGCCCAACCTTGAGTGGAGCATCTCCGTTGGCGAAGTTGTTGATGATGGCCAGAGACTGTTGGAACCTGGATCCTCCTATTCCAGCATCAGCTATCAGCTGACTGACTGCCTTGATGACCTGGAATAGAGGAGAGGTGAGGAGAAACAGAGGAGAGAATGAAGTGAGGGGAGGACAGGAGCTGTTTAGTGTACAAGGAACAATGAGAGAAATGAAGCAACAGACTAGTAAAGAGAAGAGGGAGAGAGAGAGAGAGAGAGAGAGAGAGAGAGAGAGAGAGAGAGAGAGAGAGAGAGAGAGAGAAGGAGAGAGAGTGAGAGAGAGAGAGAGAGAGTGAGAGAGAGAAGAGAGAGAGAGAGAGAGAGAGAGAGAGAGAGAGAGAGAGAGAGAGAGAGAGAGAGAGGAAAGGAGACCTACCTGCAGATGTGAGCGGACGATGGATTTGCCCTTGGTGAACTCAAAGTTGTTCCTCATGAAGAAGTAGAGGAGGGCGGAGGCCTCGGTCTGGGTGGAGCTGGAGCGATGGTTACAGCACCTGAGGATCTCGTAACACAGACAGCCACACAGGTCCGCCTTGCCCTGGAAGAACGCAGAGGGGAACTGGGGAGCGGGAGGAGGGAGGGAGGAGGGGAAAGGGAAGGAGGTGTGTTGGGGGGGGGGGCATTTATAATTGTAAAATGTTTTGGGGATGAATGATGAATTTAGTTATTCCGATCTGAGTGTGTACAGTATGTGTGTTCTGGAGGGTGTGCTACGTGTGTGTGTGTACGACATCTGTATGAAGAGTGAGTGTCAGGTACCTTCTGTATGAAGAGGCGCAGCGCGGCGAAGACATGCTGCAGGGTGGCGGTGGACTGGTTGATGTGGAAGAAGAGGAGGTAGGTGTCCAGAACCTTCTTTATCAGAGCGTTCTGACCCTCGTCCTGCAACAGCTGCTTCTGTTAATAAAAACAACATGAAGATCAACAACATTAACAGACACTGATATATTTGTACAGTTTATACATAATATTGACTTAATTACTGGGGTAGTGAGTCCACTAGGGGGCGATGGATAACTGAAGTATTTCAGTGTAGTCAGTTTGTGCAGTGAATGCTTTAATATGTATTACAGTAACAGCAAGCTGGCCTGGCTAGTGGCCCCATGACACTAGACACAGAGAGAGAAAGAGAAAGAAAGAGGAGGGAGACAGACAGAGACATACAGAGACAGAGAGCAAGAAAGAGAGACAGAGTGAGAAAGAGAGAGAGAGAGAGAGAGAGAGAGAGAGAGAGAGAGAGAGAGAGAGAGAGAGAGAGAGAGAGAGAGAAAGAGAGAAAGAGAGAGAGAGTAAATAAAGAGACACAGACAGAGAGAGGAGTGCAGACCTTGTGGTGTTGTATGAACAGCCCCAGGGTGTCCAGCACAGTGAGGGACACCTCGGTAGACAGGTTGGCCTCGATGTCAGTGGGGCTCAGACAGTCTCCCTCAGGGATGGGCCCGTCTGGGAGCACAGCAACCTCTGGGTCAGTACACCACCAAGCGTGTGTGTGTGTGTGTGTGTGTGAGTGTGTGTGTGTGTGTGTGCGTGTGTGTGAAAGAGACAGTGAGGTTTGAGTGTGGGATGTGCGTGTGTTACCCGTCTCCATCATGTGCAGCAGCTTCGGGTTGGTGAGGGCGTTCTTGGCTCTGATGATCGGCATAGTCTGGGAGCGGGCCTGGCGATGGCCGTCCTGCGCTGATGATGTCATCCTGGTGGCCAACAGAGATGAGGTCACCAGCAGACAGACACAGTGCACAGACGTACTCTCAAACCAAAACATCTGACACCTGAACGTCTGCAGTGACTGTCCTTTTCAGGAGGGAGGCATCCCTGAGACATGATCTACACATGCTCCTCTCTCTACCCACACTCAAGGCAGATAGGTAGGCAGACAAGAACTTTACACATTCACTAGGGGAAATTCCAACAGCAGCAAACTCATCCGAACCCATTTTCTACACCTCTGGTCACTGGGTGGGGTAGTTTACTGGTCGGGTGAGCTTATTTAGGTCATGTATGGGGGAGGCCATCTCCATACACTCCATATAAGGAGATGCTAAAAGATCATTGTGTGTTGAGAATGTCTTGTTGGCATATCAACAGGGAGCTTTACCTGACCAGGAAGTACTTAAAAGGACTTGCTGTTAAGAGGGTTTCAATTTAAATCAGGGTGTGGAGCGGGTGCAGACAAGGACTAGGACTAGCCAATCACAGGACACCACAGGTATGGTGAGGGGCATGCTGGGAGAACAGAGGCTGACAGGAACAGGAAGTCACATGGCTCGCTGGTGCATTATGGGTACACTGTTAACACTGTTCACAACTACAGAACAGGACGTAATGGTGGTCGACATCTACATTGAACATTGAGCATTGGACTCTCGCTAGCTCGCTAGCTTACTTGTACTGTACCAACGACCTACTGAACACCTTGCAGTGTCCCCCATGTTCCTGTATAGCTTAGAGAAGACCACCTTCAAATCTCAAGCTGCATTAGATTTTCCTCACTCAGAGCCTATTCATTACAGCAGAGAAGCACGATTTGCTCACCAAGGACCTGAGGTATGCCGAATCACCTTCTCCTTAAGTATGTATGATGACATAGCTACCTTAGCATTCTGACCAGGGTGCGTTTGGCCTCGAAGCCCTTCCCTAGCTCGGTCCTGTTTGAATATCTATTCCATCACTAACCTGACATGACTGGATAGGTAACAACTAATCAGAGGAGACCTCATTCATAGCCATCCAATCATTTTAGATCAAAGAATAGCCTCTAGGAGATGAGGAAAGAAGCAAGGATGCATTGTTAAAGGACTAAAACAGGCCTTGGTTGAGAGCCGAGAGGAAGAGAGCGCCCCCTGGTGGTGAGTGTTTACCATTGCGGGAGGAGGCCAGAGGAGGGGGCGTGGTTAGCACCCTTCAGCGTGCCATTGGTCTGGGTGGCCTGGGCCAGCTTTACTGCCGCCGCTAGCTTCCTGTCCACGAGCCAATCACACGCCAGCGTTAGTTAGGTCACACCTTCATCATCCCCACCACCACCATCATCATCATTAACATCACCATCATCATCCTCACTGATGAGCTAAGCTAGCAGAGTGTTCTATGGGGTTGGGCAGAGGAAAGGTTAGTGAGAGGGAACAGCCAGGGTTAGGGTTAGGGTCAGAAGTCATATAAAACACATGGAATTGTAGCGGTAGTCAGGATTAGGGTTATAAGATTAGAGTGGGTAGCTCATCTTGGCAGAACCAGTTAGTTTAATGTAGGGGTTCTAAAAGTGGTCCAGGGTCTGGGGTTGGGGCTTTGTTGAAGGGGACTAAGCAGAATGGACCGATTGGACCTAAAAAGCTCTAGAAACTAGATCCTAACGACCAAGAGATGACCCTGAGGTCACAACACACCACGCCAGAACAGCCAATCTACACAGCAGACAGAGCTGAGAGCCAATCAACACACACCAGGGCCCGAGAGCCTAAATCAGCACAAAGCAGAAATATCCAATGTATAAGCCAATCAACACAGAGTCCAGAGAGCTAAAAGCCAATCAACATAAAGCAGGAAGAACTATATGCCAATCAAGACAAAGCAGCCAGTACTATAAGCCAATCAACAGCAGTTCCAGGTGAAGGTGATGAACTGGAGGTTTGTCATGCTACACAGACAGTTAAAAGATAAAAGCATGCAGCATACACACAAACCCTTTTTATTCACAGACAAGAACTAGCACTCAAACTTGAGGTGAGTTATCCTCCTAAACAAAGAGCTACAGTTGTAACATGGTGGTAGTATGCACATACATGTTGTAAGTGAGGTCAAACGCTGAATCCATGTGTGTGTACATAAAGAAGCCATTAACACAATCAATAAACAGATCAATGCACACACCAATGCATGCAACACTGAGAGGGGTGTAGGGGGAGGGTATGACAGGGTCCCGGTATGTTAGTGACTAACATATGCATAAATGTAACATCATGTTTGTCTTTGTTATGTCTAATGGTCTTAATACTGCTTGTAATGCAGTTTGACATTGTGCTTCTGTTCATATAGAGATAGATAAATAGATAGATAAAAAGATGGATAGACAAAGAGAGAATGAGAGATTTACAGACAGACAGACAGTTAGACAGACAGACAGATAGATAAGCAACTCCCTCTTCCACTGTTCCTTCTTCCCCACCTGTCCTACTCCTTTACCTTCTCCTCCAGCTAGTCCTCCAGCTAGTCCTCCAGCTAGTCCTCCAGCTAGTCCTCCAGCTAGTCCTACAGCTGGTCCTATAGCTAGTCCTCCAGCTAGTCCCCCAGCTAGTCCTCCAGCTAGTCCTAAAAGCTGGTCCTACAGCTAGTCCTCCAGTTGGTCCTATAGCTAGTCCTCCAGCTAGTCCTCCAGCTAGTCCTCCAGCTAGTCCTCCAGCTAGTCCTACAGCTAGTCCTACAGCTAGTCCTCCAGCTCGTCCTCCAGCTAGTCCTACAGCTAGTCCTCCAGCTAGTCCTACAGCTAGTCCTACAGCTAGTCCTCCAGCTAGTCCTCCAGCTAGTCCTACAGCTAGTCCTACAGCTAATCCTCCAGCTAGTCCTACAGCTAGTCCTCCAGCTAGTCCTCCAGCTAGTCCTACAGCTAGTCCTCCAGCTAGTCCTACAGCTAGTCCTACAGCAAGTCCTACAGCTAGTCCAGGGAGCTTTAGGAGTAGACTCCAGCTGTAGCATGTAGCAGATTAAGCTTCTTCCCAGCACACAGGCAACACACAGGGCTAATTAAATTAGCAGCGTGGAATTATATCCACAAGAAAGGAAACTGTCTGAATGTCTGTCTGTGCCAATAGGCTTAGTTCCAGGACATGCACGCACACACCGCTGCACACACACACACACACACACACACATACACTATCAACACACACACCAGCTGCGCCTGCCAACACTAGCAGAAAGATGTTCAGCAGACAACATTAGATCTGGAGCTTAGACTCCTCTCCCATCTCCCTCCGTCTCTTCTTTCCCCTCTTTTCCTTCTCCCCCTCTAACCCCCTCCCTCCTCCTCCACTTGTGGTTGGGTGTGCTTGTGCATACAGAACACACATTAGTGTATGTACAGTATGTGGCTGTTCTCTTCATGTGTGTGTGTGTGCATATTGAACAAATAAGATGATGGCGTGATGTGACTCTTAAAACCTTCTGGCTGCATGTTGTGTCCTTTAGGGGAGGCCAGGGATGAGAGGAGAGAAGAGTAGAGAGAGAGGGGAGGGGAGACAAGAGAGAGGGAGGAGAGGAGAGTAGAAAGAGAGGGGAGGGGAGAGAAGAGAGAGGGAGGAGAGAATGAAAAGAGAGGAGTCAGCAGGAAGACTTACCTGGCAATATGACGCTTCCCCAGGAACCTGAAGTGCTGTAGACACAACCTGGAGAGAGATGGAGGGATGGAGACAGAGGGAGGAGGAGAGGGGGAAAGAGAAAGAAATGGAGGTGGAGAAAGGAAGACACGGAGAGATGGAAAGAGGATAACCATGTGTTTGTGTGTTTGTGTGAGAGAGCTGGAGTATTTGAGGCCAGTTGATGACTCAGACAGGAAGCAGCTAGATTTACTACACCAAGAGGAGATCAGCAGGGTTCTGGAGCGAGATGATACAATACTCTCTCTACTTTCACATTTTCTTAACCTCTCTCTCGAAATCTCGCTCTTTCTGTTCTATTTCTAGTCTCTCTCCATTCACAGTCTTTCTCTACTCAATCACTTGAACCCTCCCTCCCTCGTTATGTCTATTCCTTTTCTCTTTAAACTGTGCATACTCTCTACACTCCTGTCTCTATCTCTCCTCTCATCTCTATCTGCTTTTATCACTCTTTTACTGCTCTTTGCCCAGCTTCCCCTCCATTACAATCTTTTTCCATCCCCTTCCACCCCCTCTCCTCTCCAATTTATTTCTCTGTCTTTCATCTCTCTGCTCTACAATCCTTTCTTCTCTCTTCCCCGTTCTGTGGGAGATGAAGCGGAGGATGAAGAGCGGACTCACTCCAGGATGTTGAAGAAGTCAGAGATCTCTTGATGGACTGCTCTGTGCCAGTAGGACACCAGCACTTCTGCAGAGAGAGAGAGAAATTACAGAACCGTTAACATTCAACACTGGTAATACGGTTATTACTGTATGGCACTGATGAGATAACCAAGGTGCATTTGATTTGGCACCCAGTTGGTGCCTGTCTGAGCTAGTGTTTGAGTGTGGTGTGTGGGTAGAGGTGTGTGGTGGCCTGTTGGGGGGGTGGGAGTGTACCTTCTGAGATGGTCTTCATGATGTGGAGGAAACACATGAGCAGACTGCGTGTCTCTGATTGGTCCAGCTTGTCACAGCGAGAGCCAAAACCAATCAGAGACTGCGGGCGGGCAAACTGAAGAGAAGGATGTGCACACACACACACACAAGCACACACACACACACACACAGAAGCAGACAGACAGGCACACACACGGTCCGCTATGTTAACAAACCACAGTGGTATCTTTGACATTTCCTGTCTGAGGAACCAGGTTGGTGGTGTCTCTCAAAGCTTCTCTTTTTCCATCTGCTCCTCCTTCTCTGCCTTCCCAGTCCCTCCTCTACTGAGGTTGTCTCTCATCCTCTCCTCTGCTCTGCTCTCCTCTGCTCTGCTCTTCTCTGCTTTCACCACCTCTCCTCTCCTTACCTTTTCACATCCATCCATCTTCTCGCTGGTCCTGTCACAGGTGCTGGGGTTGGAATCCATGCTGATAAGCGAGCCTCGCGAGTCCGCCTGGTTGCCCGTGGCAACAGCCAGAGAGGAGAAGGCTGGGGGAAGGGGGAGGAGGGAAGGATGGAGGGGGAGGACGGATAGGGTGACAGTTATGTTTTTATTATCATATTTTAACACAGAGCATAATGGGAAAAGACAGAAGCAAATAACACACACACGCACAAGAATGCAATTTTAATACCTGTGATGGAATTGAGAACTTCCTTTGAGAAGGAGGCATCTACTGAGTTACCATGGCGAATGACAGGGACCACGCCCCCTGCAACACTGACATCATCTCGGGACCCCTGGGAGAAGGGGGGAGGGACACAGGTCAGGACCGTGTGTGTGTCTCAGTATGTGTGTGTGTGTGTGGATGTGTGTGTGTGTGCTGGTACCTGGTCGCTGGAGGGGAAGTAAACAGGGAACAGGTCCCTGAGGAAGAAGCGAGGCATGTTGTCCAGGATCAGACCGTACAGGGGGAGGTAGAGGGAGGCGATCCTGGCCTGCTTCTCCTGGAGGACAAAGAAATATGTCAACTGACAGACAGATGGAGGGAGAAAGTGAGAGAGAGAGACGGAGAGAGATAGAGAGAGAGAGAGACAGAGAGAGAGAGAGACAGAGAGAGACAGAGAGAGAGAGAGTACGAGTGGGACAGAAAGAGAGAGTTCCAAAAAGAGCGTGTCTGCGTGCGTGCCTTGGTGGCGTAGCGGGCATCCAGCGAGTGCTTGGCCATCAGGGTCTTCAGCGTGGCGAGTGCCAGGTGACGCAGGTCCTGCTCGTCCTGCAACGCCAGGCCCAGTTCCCGTAGCAACAGGCCCGTCAGGAAGTGCTTCCTGCAGAACTCCCCTGTCAGGCTGTACTCTGGGACAGACACTAGAGGGCAGGAGAGAAAGAGGGATGTGTGTGTGTGAGAGAGAGAGAGAGAGAGAGACAGAAGGAGAGAGAGAGAGAATCACAGGATGTATTTTTTGCTCTAACTGCATATGACATTGTGCACAGTCAACATAAGACAGATAATTACCATGGGATGTTTGTATTTCAGGTGATGAGCTGTCTGAGATGAACAGATGGACAGATAGAAAGAGAGAGAGAAAAGAAAGAGAGAGTTATATGAAATGACGATGGAAGATCAAAATGAACTACAGCTCTTCCATACCAAACCTGCTTTGAACACACGCAGACAGACAAAGCAGTTAAGGTGCGTTTGGTTCACCTCACATTTCAGGGGCTAATATCTTGGATGTGGGCAGAGGGAAGGGCCTCGTGCTTGTGATGCGGACGGAAGGGAGGGGCTAGTACCTGTGATGCGAACGGAGGGGAGGAGCTAGTACCTGTGATGCGGGCGGAGGGCAGGGGCAGACTGAGTGGGATGTAATGCTCGTGGTTACACACATCCCTCAGGAACTCAAACTTCAGCTCACACAGCACCTGCAGAACAACAGCAGCAACACTTCAGATACGCCTTGGAGTTTTGTTTAACATCGCTGCCTAGGTGTGTGTGTGTGTCACCCTATTGCTTGGAGCGGTGTGCGGGCGTTACCTTGCTGTCGGTGGCAGTGATCATGTTGATGTAGTTGCTGATCAGTTTGAAGGTGAAGCCCCTGTCCATCAGGGTAAAACAACGCTGTGGGAGGGGGAGGAAGGAGGAGATGAAGGAAGGGATGGAGGAGGGAAGGAGAGAGAGGATGGAGAAGGAGAGAGGGGGAAGAAGGAGAGAAAGAGAGAGATAGAGAGAGAGAGAGAGAGAGAGAGAGAAAAGAGAGAGAGAGAGAGAGAGAGAGAGAGAGAGAGGGAGGGAGGGAGGGAAGTCAAAACGAAGAGGCGAGGAAGGGAGAGAGGGAAGGAGAGGAGAGCAGAAGAAGTGGAGGTTGAGTGGAGGTATAAGAGAAGGAGAAAACAAAGGGAGAACATTAGTTAATGAGAGAAGAGACCATGAAACAAAGCTAGTGGAGCGATCAATATGTAACAGCAGAGTGAAGGTCATTCATCTATTCAGAATGCATCGATCGGAGCCTCATAATCATCTGTCAATCACACGCAGAACTGCTGTCCTCCGAGACAGGCTGTGTGTGTGTCCGTGTGTTTGATGCCAACAGATATTGGGATAGTCAGAATTGTCTTGAGAGTGTGGTGTTTGTGTACGTATTGCTATTTGTGTGTATGTTTGTGTGTATATGTGCATGAGGTCCTGTGTGTGTGTCCCACCTTGACGAAGGCTGCCACAGCCAGGTTGGCACTGCGAGTCTCCTCAGCCAGGTCCTTGTTCTTCCAGAACACGTGGTCCGACACCGTCATCACCAGGGTCTCCACACGGTTCAGGTAGGTTGAGGGGAACCGCTGGGGTCGCGGCAGCTGGGAGAACACAACAGAGAGCAACACAGGGGAACCATGAGGACCCTAGAAGAACTGTGAAGAACCTAGAGGGAACCGTGCGGAACCTAGAGGCACCCTGACGATAGTAAAGAAATCCTGAGGTACATTGATGAACCCTGATAGAACTTCGAACAAACTTGAGGAACATGGAGGAATTGTAGAGGAACCATGAGCAACATTGAGGGATTCTGAGGAACCACAGGGTACGCTGAGGGGACATGTCATGATTGTGTTTGTTTGAACCTGTCTTTATCTCTTTTCACATGTTTTGTCCTCACTGGCCAAGCTTGCTAAAGAGACCTGAGAGGAAACAAGCCAGGCTGTTTACCTGTAGCTTGTTCTCAGAGGGACTTCCTGTCAACAAGGTTTGAGTACCTTGAGTTTGTCGGCATCCACCAGGTGCTGGGCCATGGACTTCACCATCAGCTCCAGGAAGAACCAGGAGAACTGGGAGAGGGGGACAGGTCACACAGAGATCACACAGAGGTCAAACACAGGGGTTGGTGATCACAGATGAGTCACAGATGTATTTAAATGTTATATAGGAAACAACACAATCATTTAAAAGCCTATTTCACAGGCCAATGAGATACAATAATATACCGTTATATTGTATATCAAACCTTAGTCACACGAACTAGAGAATCACTAGAAAACTATACTTCCCATGATGCCTAGGGGCTAACTCACCCGGAGTATGTTCCTGACAGCTGGCTGCTCGTTGCTCTTCAGGTCAGAGGTCATGCCCTTGGCCAGCTCCTCATGTACTGTCCTGAAACCATGTGACTCAGTCCGGAACACAAACTGACCACAGAGAGAATAAAGAAGTTAGTTGAACACACACACAAACACACACACACGCAGACCCACACAGGCATATAACACACACACATACTCACATCTCTATGTATAGCTAATGATGGCTAGAGAATAGTATCTATTCCTCTGGTAACATGGATGCTAATGATGCTAATGATAGGTAGATGATGAGTCGTCAGTGGTGAAGGGAGGTGGAGTGATTATGATTGGTTGTGGGCATACATATAGAGGGTTTAATATCTGGTTTCCTTATGCTGGGAGTCCTTGTGCTCATAGTACAGCATCCAACACCATGTCATTACTGACGTCATTCACCCCACCCCCCACCTCTCTCCCCTGATTTTTCTCTTTAAAACACACACATGTTCACACACGTACAGAGTATGCACACTCACACACACACACACACACACGCACACACATACAGAGTATGCACACTCACACGCACACACACACACACATACACACACACTACTGGTCGAAATTACTTGCTGCTACCCCAGAGCACCATGCCAATCAGTTGCTATGGTTACACCAGTTCCAATAGATCAGCCCTCCCAGTCTTTCTCCTCTCTCCCTCCGTCCTTCCATCCATCCCTTACCCATCCATCCATCCCCCTCCCTCCATCCATCCCTCACACATCCTTCCCCCCTTCTCCTTCCCTCCCTCCATCCATCCCTCACACACCGCCCACTACCTCCTGCCCTCCCTCCCTCCCTCCTTCACCCCCCGCAGATCCAGTGTAGTATTCTCCTTTTCTTTGTCGTTAACCTGAAGCAGCTCTTGAGGTTCTCTAGTCTCCCTCTAGAACCCCATTCCGTCCCTCCCTCCATATTCTACCCTCCTCCTTCCCTCTCTTCCTCTGTTCCCTCTCTCTCTCCCTCTCACTCAACAAACAGCTCTTGTCTCTGACTAAACACACCAGGGTTCCTTTGGCTTCCCTCTTTTTCCTTCTCCATTGGTCCTCTCTCGGTTCCTCCCTATTCCTCTATCCATCCCTCTACCTCTCTCCATCCCTCTGTCTCCCCATCTCTCTCTCTCTCTCTCTCTCTCTCTCTCTCTCTCTCTCTCTCTCTCTCTCTCTCTCTCTCTGTCTCTCTCTCTTTGTCCCTCTATTTCCCTCATCCCTTTCTCTGTCCCTCGATCTCTCCCCCTCTCTCTGACTCTCTCTCTATCCACAATGTCCTGGGCACACAGCCCTAGCCACTCATCTTGTGCTGACACACACAAGCTGACACACACACAGCGCATGCACGCACACAAAGCCTCTTCTCTCCCTCTTCTAATGAAGCTGTCTCTGAGCTGACCCCCCCTACCCTCCTCACAGCCAGACACCTCATTATGAAGAATCCACCCACACCCTTGTAAACACACACATAAACACACACACACACAGCCTCACCATACACATCCACATCAGCTAGAGTACCATGTCATGAATTGAACCTTGATTGTACCTTGATGTAGGAGTGCAGGTAGTGGTCCAAGTTCTCTTCATGGCACTTGGCTACAATGTGGACCAGCACCCTTGGAAAAATGTCAAAAGATGAGCATCAAGAATATATTCAGAATCTGGCAACCCGTCTGCAACATTTAAGACTCAGATCCATTCTTTTTGACATCAATAATCTGATATGCCAGGATAGGTACCAGCTGTGCAGAGGAGCACTTCTCTAGAAGAAAGAGAAGGAAAGCTTTTTGCAGAGCAGACGAGAGTGTGGCTGCAGTACCGCTGGTTACCTGGTGGTGGCAGCAGTGACGTCGTCGTTGTCGTTCTGAGTGAGAACCTTGAACAGCTGGTTGAACAGGACAGGCAGGAAGCGAATGATGGCTGGGATCTTCTCCATACTGAGCAGGCCCTGGAAGAGAGAGAGAGAGAAAGAGAGAGAGAAAAAGAAGACAATTTGAAACAATGTATCGCTCCCATCTTCCTCTCCTTCTTTATCCCTCTATCCTCTGTCCACCCTCACCTCTTGGCGGTCAAACTTCCCACCATCGCTCTCACTCTCTCCCTACCTCCCTTCCTTTAACAATCCCTCCATCCATCCCTCCTTCCCACGCTGCACTCTCCCCCCTTCCTACTTTCATCCCTCCCTCCAGGAGGCTGAAAGATCCCTCCCTCCCTCTCTCCCTGTGTCCTGACCTTGAGACAGTTGAGGAAGTTGGAGGTAGGAGGCTGAGAGAGGTCCTGCTCTCTCTTCTGACACTGCTGGAAAAAGCGGTTCAGATGGGCATCCTGGAAAAAAAGAGGACAGTTCAGCTCTTCTTCTCCTCTCTCTCTCTCTCTCTCTCTCTCTCTCTCTCTCTCTCTCTCTCTCTCTCTCTCTCTCTCTCTCTGGTTACCTGAGTATAGACAGTGGACAGAACGTTGGTGGCCACTTTGAAGATGGGCTTCCCCCCGTCCACCCACTTCACCTCCGATCCATTCTGTTGGGAAGGCAGAAGAGATGGGGAAGAAAGAGAAAGAGAAAGGGAGAAGGAGAGAGAAAAGAGGAGAGAGAGTGTAAGACATTTACATTATGTTTTTTGGGGGGGGTTTTGGGGGGGAGTTAACACCTCTGTCTTTGCTTATCCATAAATGTCTCCCTCCCTCCCTCTCTACCTTGGTGCTGCCAGGCTCCTTGAGGGCCAGGTACCCAGCTGGCAGGTTACAGGAGACAGGGATGCTGAACTCCTGAGAGGAGAGGCGGCCATCTCGGAGCAGAGGCAGCCAGGAATAGCCCACTGTTGAACACACACACACACAACATACATTTTTCAGAGCTACCTTGCTGTTAAAGAAATTACAATTCCCTCCTGGCATTGGTCCGCCCTCCATACCTTACTCCCTCCATCCCTCCTTCCTCCTTACCTGAGGTCTCTAGAGCTTCTTTTCTCTTGGCGTTGGTCTTGGCGTTGATGTCACAGGTCACATGATAGAAGGAGAAGAGCAGGTGGTGCTTCTCATGGAGCTGGGTGGGGAGCTCCACCTTCACCTGGGGGACGGGGCAGGGGGGGGTAAAGAGTCTCACAGAGGGATAGACGTTCTACATGATAGTCTCACTGTGACTGGAAGGAGACTATCTCCTGTTCATCTCTCTCTCCTTCTCACTCCCTCTCATTCTATAACCTTCTATCTCTTTCTCTATTTCTCCTTCCAACCATGCTCACCTCATCGTAGAAGTCGGGGTTCTGAGAGTGATGCAGGACTGTGGAGCAGGCGGAGGTGGTGAAGGCTGACCCTCCCGGCTTGCCGTAGATGCACTGCAACGGCCCAACAAAAAAACAGGAAAAAAAACAGGTCAGTGTGTCACTTCCAGGAAGCAGGTAACAGCAGGGAAGTTCCCAGTGAGCCCCCCGTGTGGGGCAGGGTGAGGTGAGGGGGGCAGCCGGCAGGAGGGTTCTCCTCAGGGGACTGAGTCAGCTCGTTCTCCGTACCTTCAGAGGCTTGGCCTGTTCGTCATCCGAGCTGAGGAACTCCACGTAAACAGCAATGTTCCGAGCCTGGGGAGTAGGGAGGCGTGAGAGATTGGAAATGTGTGTGTGTGACAGTACTAGGCGTGTGTATGATATCTACTAACTATGCTAGGCGCGTGTGTACCTAGGTGGGTGTACGTGAGAGTGTTTTATGTCTGTGTGTACTAGACGTGTGTGTGCGCGTGTGTGTGTACAGCGGTGTACCTTGGCGAAGCTCTTCTGGCTGTCATACTTGAGGTGGCGGGGGTGGACGTAGATGTGGTGGCGGTAGACCCGGTGAGGGTGGGTGAACCTGCTGCCCTCCTGGAGGAACTCCTCCACCTCCACCGTGGAGGGGTGGAGGGCCACACCCTCAAACGGCTTCACCGGCACGTAGGAGGACGTCACACAGTCTGTAGGGGGAGAGGGGAAAGACAGATGGAGTTAAGAGAGACGGGGAGAGAGAGAGAGAAAGAGAGAGAGAGAGAGAGAGAGAGAGAGAGAGAGAGAGAGAGAGAGAGAGAGAGAGACAGGGTCTTACTGGGGTGTTCCAGGGGTACACAGTCCACTGTGATGTCCAGGGTCCCTGGGATGGTCTGCAGCTTGCTGGTTTTCTCAGCCCTGGTCAGAGGTACAGAGACATGTTAGCTACTGTGGTACACAACGTGCCTTCCTCTACCCCATCTTGGTGAGGTCTAACGTAGCTCTACTACAGTAGTCTGTACCCGTACGCCATCTTGGTGAGGTCTAACATGTCTCTACCTTCGATACTCAGACACCATCTTGATGAGGTCGTCAGTCGAGATCTTGTTGCTCTCCTGTTTGAAAAGCGGTGAGAAGCGCGACTCCCGGTCCACTGTTCCCTGGTTGTCCTTAAACACCGACCTATCAGATTAAACAAGAGCACAGCATGAATGAAGCTGATTGGCTGGCTCAAGTGCGATGAGCTGATGACATTCTGCACCGAGAAACTGAGTGTTACTTTAGTTTAGCACAACTGAAACAGGGAAGTCCATTGGGGAACAACAGCTATGACTTTGGAGTTAATATGAAAAACACAAAAATAAACTCCCACACACTAGTGGATGAGTGTTAGTGCCAAAAAAGAGGCCGTGGCTGCAGAATGGATGGGATATGAAGTGAGTACAGGTGGTGGGGCTGGTGGAGGGAGAAGGGACCACATAGGGACTCACCTGATGCACCAGGCGAAGGGCATGTGGTACTTCCCAAGCTTACTGCAGAACTGCTTGTTGGACTTCAACATCTTCTGCACCGTCTGGAGGGAGAGAAAGAGAGAGAGATAGAGAGAAGGGCAGGGGAGAGCGAGAGGGAGGGCAGCATAAGGGGGCGAAGGGCAAGTTGAGAGGAGAGAGGGCCGAGTTGGTAGAGGATAGTGACAGTGGGGTGAACATCCATCACTACACCCAGCAGTTCCCAAGCCCTTCCACGTCCTCACAACACACACATCGCTACCTTGCTTGAGTCGGTGTTCTTGATGTACGGCTCTGCACCACAGGTGATGTTTCCCATGAGCACCTTCTCCACCCTCGCTACCATGACGATGTCAGTGTGGGGGTTGGTCACTGAGAAGATGGCCTACACAGAACACACAAAAATACCATTTGTGGTGGCAAGAATGAAATATGGTGCGTGTTGTCGTGGGTGGCAGCCCCCCCCCCCCCTCACCCTCACCTGTTTGGGGAAGCAGAGCCAGGAGTCGAGCTCCTGACTGAGGTGACAGTCTCCAGGTCTCTTCTCAGCAGGGGAGCCCAGGCCATTCTCCTGCCCCCCGGGGCCCCCTGGCCCCCCCGGGGCCCCAGACCCCACCAGCATCTGGCGCACAGCTTCGTGGTTCATGTCCACGTGGAAGTCGGCTGACACCTTCCTCCCCTCGCGCACGTCCAGCAACGCCACCGTCACGAAGAATGGCTCAATCTGACAGCACAGTGAACACGCTGTTAGTCTTTGAATGTGTTTGTTGTTTGCTGTATGATGCTGTATGTGTGTTTTTGGTATGTCTGTGTGTCTTACATTCGTGACCGGCCCGGCCTCTGTCTCGTTGAGGCAGCCCTGCAGAGTGAGGTTGAGGGACCTGCAAGTGATCATCAGTCTCCGGCCCAGCTTCTCCTCAAACACACGCACACTCTCCCCTGTGGGGGGGTCCACACGCGGACTCCTCAGCACCTGGCACACACACCAGCACGCACACACACCAGCACGCACACACACCAGCACGCACAGAAACATAAACAACGCACACACACACAAATGAAAGACAGAAGTATTCAATTAATTTTCCTCATATTAGACAGACAGACATGTAGACAGGCAAACAGACAGACAGGAAGACAGGAACGTACCGGAGTGTCGGGGTCGAGAGAAAACAGGTTGAGTCTGTCCTCTCTCCTGGCCATGCGTACGCCCTCCTCTGTCTCTGAGATGTACTGAGGAAGAGAGATGGACAAAGGAGAGAAATGTTCATTTATAGATCAAACATGGTAGAAAGTCATGTCAAGTAACGTACAATAAAGTCAAGAAGTCAAGACAAGTAACTAAAAAGGTCTAGTTTAGTGTGGTCAAGCACAGCTCAGTCCAGTCCAGATCAGGCTTGTTCAGTCCATTCCAGTCCAGTTAGCTCTGGTCCAGGTGTTGGCACCTACCTTTGCCAGCTCAGGATTGATGCCATTCTCTGAAGTCTCCTCATTCTCATGGAGAGAACCGTCGCCTAGCGACATGTCAAATACATCTGGAGATACATCAGAGTTGAATTAATGAAGGACTCAATTAAGTAGTCAGTAAACAAATCAATGAATGAACCAATGAATCCTTTATGGATTCTTAAAGGGAATGCTAAAGATATTTGAGAAATATATGTATTATCGGGAAAAATAGAAGGATAGAGGAAGAGGGGGGGAGAAGAACAGAGCAGAAAGGATAGGAAGAGAGGAGTGAGTGAGTGAGTAAGACATAAAGGAGAGGAGGAGATGAAGAGGGGAAGAAGAGAGGAGAGCTGGCCTCATCCTGGCCTCATCCTGGCCTCATCCTGGCCTCATCCTGGCCTCAGCCTGGCCTCAGTCTGGCCTCAGCCTGGCCTCATCCTGGCCTCATCCTGGCCTCATCCTGGCCTCCTCTACAGCAGAGGGGCTTTCTCCTTTCACAACTATCTCTCTATTCCGTCTACAGTAGTCGGTCACACACACACTTAATGGTACACACAAACACACAGAAATAATAATAACATAATGGAACATTCCCAGATAATAGTAGCCCTACATCCGAGCCCCACACACACAAAGGCCAGACATATAATGACACAATCTGAACACGTACGCACAGAGTGCTGAGAATAACCTCCTGTGTTATTTCAGACACAAAAGCGGCGAGGTAGCTATATATAAAGTTAGATTGAGCACTCACTCCATTTCCTAGCTATCACACTTTTCCACCTCACTCCCATCATGTGTGTTAATGTGTGCGTGTCCACTTTCTGTGTGTGTTCAGGGTACATATATGTTCAGTGTGTGCATGTGTTTCATGTTTGCGTGTGTTCAGTGTGTATGTGTTCAGTGTGTGTGTGTGAGAGAGGGGGGGGGTCATGGCAGAAGTCCAAGAACATGGAGTTATGACAAGCAGTTGAATAAGCAACATTTCTGCTGCAGCACAGAGTGATGTCATGTGTTTCTGATTGTCCTGTTATTAATCCCAGAGTTTTGTGGGATATACCCCTCTCTCTGCCTCTTTTTCTCTCTAACTCTCTCAATCAGCCTCTTTCACATCCCTCTCCCCCTTCTCCTGCACTCTCTGCCTCTCTCTCTCTCCTCCCCTCCCCCTCCGCCTCACCCTGGCGGTGGTCTGTCAGATCCAGGCTCTTGCGGTCAGGCGCGGGGGCGGGGGCAGGGGTGGGGGGGCCGTCATGGGGGCTGATCTGCAGGATGCGGGTCAGCGTGCTGATCCAGTCCTCCATGTCCTGCTCTGACTCAGCAGCCAGCACAAAGTACGTGACCTCGTTCATCTTCAGCTCAAACGCATGCTTCCTCAGACGGTTGTTCTAGAGGAGGCACACGCACACAAGCACATGCAGTCATACACAAATACACAGGCATACACACAGGTATACCAACACATACAAACACACAGTGACAAAGTATGTGTGAGTGAATGTGTGTGTTTGATAGTGTGTATAACTAGATGCGTAAGTGTGTGTGTGTGTGTCAGGGCTAACTCACCTGCACCACACCAGTGCAGGAGTCCAGGAAGATGCATCCCTTGGGCTCCTTGGAGATCTTCTCATCTTTGTAGAAGTTCATGATGTAAGAGTTGTCTGTCAGCTGGGTCAGCTGGAAGAACCGTCTCTTGAATGACTACACACACACACACACACACACACACAAACACAACCCCAAAACAGATGTTGAGATTTCATATGTTGGATCATGTCAGTGGGGTGTCTTATTTTGGAGGAAGGGGGGGGGGGGGGGATCCAGATAAAGGGGGAGAATTTGAGGAAGTGTAGCAAGAAGATGGAGAGGAAGGTCCAAAAGAAAAGACCGGAATACAGACAGAGGGAATGAGAAGGAAAACAGTGCATGAAGGTTATATATGAAGATGGAAATAGAGATTGTGAGAGCGAGAAGGTCACAGAAGGACCCATAGTCCCCCTCACCCTGACAGTGATGCTGTTGTTGACAGTGCTGTTGAAGTTCCCTTTGTAGAGCCATCCTGAGCGGAACACTCCGATGCCTCCCCCGCTGCCCCCTCCCCCTCCCTTGGAGGAAGACAGAGAGGTTGTGTCCTGTAGGAAAACAAACTAATTAATAAAAAATAAAAAATAAACTTGCCTTTACATTGTTGGAGGCAGAGAGAGAGAGAGAGAGAGAGAGAGAGAGAGAGAGAGAGAGAGAGAGAGAGAGAGAGAGAGAGAGAGAGAGAGAGAAAGAGAGAGAGAGAGAAAGAGAGAGAGAGAGAGAGAGGGGGAGAGAGAAAGAGAGAAGAGAAATACAAAGATAAAAGAAAGGAAGGTCATAAAAAGCTGACCTCATCCTTGTCCATGTCTTCATGGTCAATCTCAAAGGAATGGGAGGGCAGTTTCTCTGCCTTGTACAACTTCCTGTGGGACGGAGAGAGGGTGGAAAAGAGAGATGGAGGGAAGGAGGGAGGGGGTGAGAAAGACAGAAATGGAAAGCGTTGAGGACTAAATCAGCTGTTGAAGGATGACAGCTCCATCTGGCTCCATGATCAGGTTGTGAGCTAGCTGTCAACCTCCTGCCTCATACCGGCACCAATCCTAACAGAAAGACACTCGTGTCTAAGGGAGAAGGAAACGAGGGGGTAGGGAGCAAGGAGACAGCATTAGAAGGCTAGTGGAAAGGGGCCTGAGGGAAGATTCTGGACTGGGCCGAAGACTATGGGTGGTGGACTCCTCTCCATCTCCTCCTGAAAGGACCCAACAATAGGTATCCCTCTGTATTGCCCACTTCACTGCATTCACATGCTAGCCTATCTTTGTATGTGCGCTAGGGGCTGTGTTCACAAGCTAGCCTGTCTTTGTGTGTGCGCTATGGGCTGTGTTCACAAGCTAGCCTGTCTTTGTGTGTGCGCTATGGGCTGTGTTCACAAGCTAGCCTGTCTTTGTGTGTGCGCTATGGGCTGTGTTCACAAGCTAGCCCGTCTTTGTGTGTGTGCAGTGATCTGCAGCAGGACTTGGCAGCTTGTCTCGGTAGATCGGAGATCTGGACCTGGTTAACATTAACACCATGTTGTGTACAGTGTCTCTAACTGGCCTACACAGAAGCTCATGCTCAGGGCAGACTCCACCCCCTTCTCACCCACTGAAAATAAACACCAATTCAATAAAGAATTTGGGTAAGAAAAGAGATGATTACGCTGTGTGTGAAAATCATAAATTTGGCTCGCGGAGTCAAGGTCATGTGAAGTGAACTCGAGCCCCCCCAGCGTAGCGACCCTGGGGAGAGGGGGGGACATTCCTGTGGCTTGGGGTCAAAGGTCACCAAGGGGGCCCAGTGCTGCGTCTGGGAGACGGACACACTGACAGCCCCTGCAGCCAGGGACTGGAGACCCTGTTTAAACTTCCTTCCTCCATCCCTTCCCTCCTTCCTGTTTACACTCATGTTGTAATAGGTTAACTATCACCTCAAGGATGGAAACATTTACTACTAGACTTTACAGCATTCATGGGACTCTGGGTCAACTAACGTGCACTCTTTACTTCAGTCTCTCTTTCACTTTCCTCGCATTCTCTCACTCCTCTCTTTCTCCCTGTCTCTCTGTGCTCACTCTCTCGTCTCTTTCTCTCACTCCTCTCTGTCTCTCTCCTCTCTCTCAATCAGCAGCAGCCAGAGGCCATGTTGTTTCTCCCTGCTAACATCATCACTCAGCTCCATTATGTAACCTGGGTGTGTTTATGGGTGCTTGCGTGTGTGAGAGAGAGAGCTGGCGGTGAGTGTTCTGCTCCTGTGTTTATAGGAGAAAGAGAAGCTGGCATGCCTCCCTGGTCACGACACCATGCCAAACAACTGGCCCTGGCTCTGTCCCACTTTGATGACATCATGACCCTCTAGGGTACACAGGTTCTGAGGAGTGGAGCAGTGTGACGGTTGTGTGTGCTCACACATGCACACTGATGTACAGTGTACAATCGGAGTACTTGTCTTTCTGACTAGTTGTATTGATTTCTGTCTGTCTGTCTGTCTTTCTGTCTGACCAGTACTAGGTGAGTGTCATACCTGGGAAGCTGGCGGTAGTCTCCAGCGTAGTCCTCATACCTGTAGTGGACCAGGTGGAGATGGGAATTGTAGTACTGGCAGGCCTGCAAAACAGGAGGCAGGAACACAGGCCAGATTCACATGAGGCACATGATATCCTTAACAGCAGTCAGGAGTCAGATTCAGAGTCAATCTCTGATTCCTATTCAGTAAGATTTAGAGGGTAAAAGCGGTAAAAAAGAGATTGAGGGGTAAAAGAGTCGACATTGTAATCCTTTTCACATGTAGATAAGTTTGGATATTTACTGTCCTTTCTTTCCTTAGGGAGAGTACTGATACTATGAGTCTGGATAGGCCCCATCAGCCCGGAGGAGCAGAATGACACCTATCTAGGAAAGTTCGATCTGGCGACTATGAGGGGTCTTTACAGACCAGTACTCTTACATTACTGCAGTGTTTCCCACAGATTAGAAAGCAATTTGTGGGGGTCGGTTGGCACGTGTCTGACGTGCTGTGTGTGTGTTGGGGGGGGGGGGGTCAAAAGAATTCCTTTGTTAATAATTTGTTATACAATATTAATAAAAAATGATTCCCACCTTCACATGAGTCCCCTTGTCCTGAGACCTGCTTTCTTACCTGCCTGTTTGTCCACCTCACCTGTTGCTTCAGCTGGCTCTCTCACAGCACATGTTGGATACTGTCTTCCTCTCCTACTCTTTCTTCATTGCCTAAAGGCATTCTCTCTCTTTCTGTCCCTGACCCTGAGCTTGAGCAGCACTGGTTGAAGCCTGAAAATATTGTAAACAATTTCTGCATATATGCAGATAGCAATGCTAGTGCTAAATAACTATTTAGCTGGTCGGCTCCGTGACGCCTTGTAAGTAGGGCTCGTGAGACTGCTCACCAAAAGAACGAAGCGAAACCCACTTGTCTAACAGATTAAGACATTAAGACACTTTTAGCTACGCTACTAATGCTGAAGGCTCGCTGTTATCGCTGTCTGTCTTACTGGAACGGCGTATCTACGTCGTTGCTAACGTGTCCTGACGTTGCGACTGTGTATGTGTGTATGTGAGAGAGACGCGTGAGTGACAGAGAGACGGAGGGAGAGCAGGGAAAGGAAATGCAGTGTTTTAAATAGCATTTAAAAAACGAAACGCAATATGTGGCGGCCTGTGTTGATTCTGTGGCGCACTGCCACAAATGAGTGTATGTGTGGGAAACACTGGACTGGTAATGACATCCACGATCAGATCAGTCTGACTAGGAAGGATTCAATTACCATCATGTCCCCATGGGTTGGAGTTACACTCTAAGGCCCTTTCTCACTCTCAAGCACACACAGACACACACACAACACAAACATACACGCACACAACACAAACATACACACACAAATGTAATCAAAGCCGAATCAAATGCACAAACTGTACGGACACAGTCTTTGTACGTATGTACATATTCATCTCTATCTTTCTCTTCCGTGCACTGCACGCACACACACACACCAAGCTGTGGTCGAGTGGTTTCACATCCTTAGTCTGTCTGAGAGCTGTTGTCACTCAGTGTCATCCTGTTTTTGCCAGCAGTAACTCTGGTAGTTATCTGCTATCTAGCGACACACACATTGTCCAGAGGGGTCCCCATATGTCTGGACTAAAGGCCATCTTCCCCCGTCTACCCTTATACCTCGTTCCCTCAGGTCTAAAATGCAATGACAAATACAAAAACACCCAGACACACACACACACACACAGTCCAGTGGACTGTGACAGGGTTCTGCTGTGTTTCCATCTGCAGCAGAGCAGCTCAGGGGGGACTCAGACCAGGACTGCTAATTCAATCACTTCCTTCTTTGTCTCCTCCCTCTGCTCGTACACACACACACACACACAAACCACTAAACTCCAACAAACCCACCAGCAACTGACATTAACCCCTGCTGACTAATCCCCCCCCCAACAACCACCACCAACTCAACCTTTCCAACAGAAACCATAAGACCACTAACTGAAATCCCCAGGATTCCCAACCACAGTCTAACTGCTCTCTCTCTCTCTCTCTCTCTCTCTCTCTCTCTCTCTCTCTCTCTCTCTCTCTCTCTCTCTCTCTCTCTCTCTCTCTCTCTCTCTGTCCCTCTCTCTCTCTGTTTCCCCCTTCTCTGGGGCCCTCCCAGGTCTACAGGCCCCAACTCCAGGTGGTCCAGCTGTACATGATGACCTCAGCAGAGAAAGCTGGGTTTCCCCCTGCAGCAGACGCTAGAGTTGTGCTGCTAGCTGCTGGAGCTAACAAGCTACTGGCAACCTCTCTCTCTTCTTCCTCTCTTACTTGTTCTCTCTCCTTCATAGGCACACACTCACAAACCCACACAAACTCACACACACACACATCCAAACAAAAACACACACAAACATTCAGACAAACACACAATCTCAAACTCACCTGTCTGACCAGCAGACACTCAGCTTGAAGCTCCGCCCCCTCGGGGACAGTGGAATGCAGAGTCCGCCTCTCCTGTGGTACCGTGGCAACCTGGAGAACAAGGGGAGGGGCATCAGGCAGAGGATGCAGAAGGGTGGGGTTCTATTACACAGATGGAGCGAGGCAGCTTGTGTGTGTCGTGATGTGACCTGACTTGACCTGACCCGACTAGACCCTGTTCCAGGGATGGGGCTGTAAACCCAGATGAGTAATTAGCTAGATCAGATCCCACTGCAGATCAAATCCCACTGCAGTCTAGCTGTGCTGCAGTCATGTTTTTGAACATCAACTTGGGGAATGAGAGGCTGCCAGTTCTCTTCATGAGTGGATGTAATTGAAAGGACATTAGCGTGTTAACGAGGTCAGTAACGAGGTTGTTAACGATGTTGCTAACGAACGCTGCACTCTAGAGCCGCTGGATTACTTTCTGTAGTAAACATCAGGGTTATTTTGGCGTGTAGAGACCAGAGTGTGTGTGTGTGTGTTGGCATGTGCGTGCGTGTGTGAGTTTGTTATGATGTAAGTCATTAGTACAACTAAACAGGCTTGAAAGCATTTGTATAAATACATGAGTGAAGAGAGACAGAACACTCACGCTAACACACATACACACACAAACACACGCACACATACTGACCGTGAAGTCGTTGTCAGGGAAGAGGAGCAGGTCTTTGAGGGAGTCTTCCTTGAGCTCATCAGCCAGCTCGGACAGAACAGCCTCATAGTCCAGAGGGTCAATCAGCTTAGGTTTCTCCTGCTGTAAGGACACACACACAGTTATTTAGGCACTTCAGAGTAATATAAAGTTGTATCAGTTAAATAATCAAGAGAGATAACAAATTAGAAATCTGAAAAAGAAAGTATGACCCTCCCCCCCACTCAGGAAATAAATACATGAATGCATGAAAACTAAATTGCCATGGATATCACATACAGTTTACTTTCACTTCCTGTGGTCAATCACACGATATATGACATCAACCCCCCCCCCCCCCCCCACACACACACACACACACACACTAATACCATTGTTTGCATATCTGATACAACAAACCCAGACATTGCACAACTACAAAAACCAGAGTGCACCACAGCAGCTGTGCTATGAAGGTGGCATTCTCTGAAAGCAGACTGACACTGCTCTAGTCTGACAGAAGAAGACCGGTGTGATAGGACCTGCAGTCTGAAGGAGGACCAAGCATGGGGTCAGAGAAAGGGAGAGGAGAGAGAGGAGGAGAGGAGAGAGATGAGGGGAACTCTTCTTTCTGTTAAAAAAAGAGAGAGAGAGAGAGAGACAGCGAGAGCGAGAGAGAAAACAGACTGATCGAAAACAGAGCACCTGTAGTCTGTGCTTCACCTCATTAATGTAGCTTAAAACATCATAACATCCGTGTTAATCCGTCTGATGAAACAGAACAGCACTTCCACCACTGCTAGAGGTGAGCGAGGCTGAGGAGGAGGAAGGGACATTCAGACAGACATACTGTACAACGCAGGAATCACACTGACATCAACATAGACATCACACTCTTCCTCAGCACCAGAGAAGAGCCAGCGCGGGCTCAGCTGAGCGTCGTGATGTCACCTGACACCGTGACATCACCAGGGGGGCGTGACATAGAAACACCTCAGAGTCTGGATAGAAACACCTCAGAGTCTGGATAGAAACACCTCAGAGTCTGGATAGAAACACCTCAGAGTCTGGATAGAAACACCCTCAAAGTCTGGATAGAAACACCTCAGAGTCTGGAATAGATCATGCAGCTCACACACTAGCCAGTTGTGTGTGTGTGTCTACATGTGTGCGCGAGTGTGTCTCCTTTTACAGACAAGCTCTGTTATTTCACCTTAATTACGGAGAGAGGAAAGAAGTGAGAGATGGGGGGACGAGGGAATTGACAGAGAAAGAGAGGGAGAGAGAGAGAGCGTGTTGGTGTGACTGTCAATGTGTGAGAGAGAGACCATAGATAGACATTATGACAGGAGGGATGGAGTGGGAAAAGAGAGAGAGATTGATGGACAGAGAGACAGTAAGTCTGAGACAAAAAGCGATATATATAGAGTGAAAGAGAGGATGGAGGGTTTCGGCCTGTCTAGACAGGGCGTGAGAGGGTGAGAGGTATAGGGCGTGAGAGGGAGAGAGAGTAGGAGTTCATACATACACAGCTGAGACGAGAATATGCCGACCTCTCTCGCTTGGCCTTAATCTTCCTCCTGAAGGTGATCTTGCTCCTGAAACTCATCCTGATCTGACAGCTATACTGATACACACACACACAGCCACGGCCCTGGGTCCCAACACATACACACACGATCACTCACTCAGGACATGTGCTCTGGAGATACTGAGCAGTTGGGTGTGTGAGAGCCGTCAGCGCGTGTGGCCAATGAGGAAGTAGAGCTTTGGTGTCACACACTGCAGGCTTAGAAATGTGCACACTAATGTGCACACGCACACAAACCACACACATACACACAAGCACATATCGAGACAGAAACAGTCACACTCAAACAGAGAATGAATAGGGCGTATGGGGAAACCAGAAGAAGTCCCAAACTATCAGTCTCCCTCTTATCTTTCTCTCAATGGCTCTCTGTCTATCTTTCTGTGTCTCCCCCTCTTCTCTCTATCTCTCTCAGAACAGATGTTTATCTTTGGACTCAAGCTCCTTACCTTAACCTACGACATCTATATATATATATTTATATATATATATATATATATATATATATAAATATATTTATCTATATCTACGTATGTCTATATTGATGTACATATTTAGCCTGTACAGTGCTGTAAATCCCACTAGTACAGATAGCAGCAGGTGGATGTATTGGCAGTGAGAGACCACTTCTCTTCTCTCGTGTGTCCTTCAACTGTCATTCTGACTCTATTAACACACACACACTCATACACTCATACACTCATACACACACACACACATACTCTGGTTGTTATCTTTCTTTTGTTTCCATGGATATCCAAGGCACACCCTCACTCTCTCCCTCTTTCGCTCTCTCTCTCACACACATAGGCACACACAGATAATCACACACCTAAACAGGCGACCACAAACTTCCTGTTCTGAGAAACTTGGCAAGTGCAGGACAATCCACACAAAGTATCATATACACTCACACACATATAATAAACACATGCACCACACATACATGCACACACACACACACACACACACACACACACACACACACACACAAACACATACACATCTCTTCATTGAAGCCTTCAGACAGAACAGAGAGTTGACATAGAGGAAGTTACTATTTTAATTTGTTACCATGTCCCCTAATTAACCTAGTGACAATCTGTCACACAGACGGTCAAGATCTGCAAAGGAGTCAAAACATAGAAGGGGATTTAGGTCCCCTCACATACAACAGCAGATATCTGCTGAGGCGGCAGAAAGATAGCAGGGTCTCCTAAACAAAAGCCCGGGGACAGGGCTAGGGGAGATTTGGCTCTGAAGGACAGGACTGACCTCCAACCAGACTGGTGGTTGTTTGGGTTAGGCTCGCACAGACAGAGAAAGAGGAGCAGGGAGGGAAGGAACAGATCGAGCAGGACGGAGGGAGCGAGGGAGGGAGGAGAGGGAAGAAGAGACAGGAGCGGGGGAAAGATGGAATATTGAGAGAGTGTGAGATTGAGAGATTGAAAGATCGAGAGAGAGAGAGAGAGAGAGAGGGGGAGAGAGAGAGAGAGAGAGAGAGAGAGAGAGCGAGAGAGAGAGATAGCGATTCTAAGTCAAGATGACATTGAGCAGCATGGAGCAGGAGGAGAGTCCTACAGGAGAAGGTTCTTCTCCGGCTCCAACACTCTGCCTACAGACAGAGAGCCACAGGCTGGTGGATGGTCCTGGGAATGACAATCACACCGCCACACACACTCTTCAACCACAGGTCCTCCTGAAACCAACCTCTGTGTCAACATCAACATAGCTCCAAGCACAGTCCCTGGCCTGGGGGAGAGAGAGAGGAGAGAAGAGAGATCAAGGGGAAGAGAGAGGAGAAGAGAGGAGGGTAGGGAAAGACAGTCCTGTTTGTGATAGAGAATCTAAAGTGCCGAATCACAATCAGCTTCTTTTACCAGCAGTCCTTCAAGCCATTAAACAAGCCATTAAATAAACACTGCGCACCCTTCCTCCCTCCATCCATCCTTCCATCCCTCCCTTTCTCTGTTCCGCTCCAGCTGTCTTGGCCAGCCCCTTCCTTCCTCTCTCTCTTTTTCTCTCTCTCTCATCAGCTTCTCTCACTTCCTCATCACATCAAATATCCTTCTCTCTCTCTTCTCTCCTCCTCTCCTCTTCTCTAACTCCCTCTCTTCACACCACCTCACTCTCTCCCCTCTCCCCCTCTTCTGTCTCCCTCCCTCTCTTTCCCTCCCTTCTCGCACCCCCTCTCTCCCTCTCTCTCCTTGCCTTCTCAGTCTGCTACTCCCCTTCTCAACTCCCTCCCTCTCCCCACTCCCTCTCCCAAACCCTTTTATTTCACTTCCTTCACTTCCCCCCTCCATCCCTCGCTCTCCCATCTCCCCTACCTCCCTCTCTCACCCCCCTCTACCCTACCTCCCTCTCCCTCTCAACAGGGGGAGAAGCAGTATAGGGGAAGAATTCTAAGTAGATCGCTGGGCCGCCGGCTCCCCGCCCGGGCCCTCTGCGACGCGACTGGCTGGGAACCAGGAAGTGAAAAGTTGCGCAGTTTGGAGGATGATTCAGTGGTGGAGAAATGGAAGGTGAATAAAATGGAGAGAACAGAGTGAAAGAGAGAGAAGGAGAAGAAAGATAGAGGAGGTTCAAGGCTAGCTGAGAGACCACGCCTGTACAAGCTCTCATCTCCCTTACTGACACAGAACAGCATGACAGAGAGAGAGCGAGATAGACAGAGAGAACAGTTAAGAGAGAAAAGAGAGAGAGATAGAGTGAGAAAGTGAGTGAGACAGACAGCTGATAAAGCAACGCTGGGACCAGACACCATCTGGCTTATATCAGCCCATTCAGACAGCGAGAGAGAGAGAGAGAGAGAGAGAGAGAGAGAGAGAGAGAGAGAGAGAGAGAGAGAGAGAGAGAGAGAGAGAGAGAGAGAGAGAGAGAGAGAGAGAGAGAGAGAGAGAGAGAAAGAGACAGAGACAGAGACAGAGAAAGAGAGGCAGGGGGGGCTATAGTAGTAGGAAAGAAAGCAGTGTCAGAAAGAGAGAGAGAGAGAGAGAGAGAGAGAGAGAGAGAGAGAGAGAGAGAGAGAGAGAGAGAGAGAGAGAGAGAGAGAGAGGAAACTGTTACATTCTTTCTCTTGCCACCAGTGTCAGTGACAGGGCATGGGGGGGGGACAAAGGGAGGCAGCGAAAGAGAAAGAAGGAAGGGGATGAGAGAAAGAAAAAGAGGGAGGTCATTAGACAGGAAAGGAAGGGAGGAGTGTGAATGTGTACAGAGTAGACATGTATCGCCCAGGGAGCGACAGGTCAGCCCTGGTCACAGCTGCCTGCTTTCTCTCTGCTCTAAACACCAACCCAGCCTGCTGTCATACACTCAGGAACAGGCTCCTGCAGAGGAACAGGGCTCTGCAATGGAGTAGGGTTCTGCTGAGGTGTAGGGTTTGCTGACGAACAGGGTTCTGCTGAGGTGCAGGGTTCTGCAGAGAAATTGGGTTCTGTTGAGGAACACGGTTCTGCAGAGCGACAGGGCAGAGGTAGAGGATTCTCTGAGTGTTCTATGAGGAATGTAGTTCTCTTAGCAAGGTTGCAAAGCCCGGTAACTCATTCATCAGTTCATTCAAGCATACGGTCGATGATTTATGTTAGTGCAGAGGTGTTTTGATCTGGTATGGGTGGGCTGTATGAGTGGAGCCATGAAGTTCAGCCTAGTAAGCAGCCAGACTCACACAGTCAATGCATTCCCCCAGTCTGACCACCCCCCCCCCCCCAGAAGTCCTCCCTCCCTACCCCTCCTCCTTCTCCCTCTCCCCCCTCCTCCTCCTCCTTCTCCAGTCTTCTCCTCCCCTTCTTAACCCACTCTTCCTCTCCTATTTCTCCTCTCCTCCATGTTCGTCCTCCACCCCCCTCACCCAATCCAGGTTCATTCATCACCCCGAGCAGAGCAGAGCAGAGCAGAGCACAGCAACACGGAGGCAGCAGCAGAAACATATGGCTGACATTAATGTTCCTCCCAAACATAGCTGACTCACGCACACACCACACATACACTCTGTGTCTCTCTCTCTCTCGCTCTCTCTTTCTCTCTCCACAGAGCGCAGCCTGACAAAACGTTACCATGACGATGATGGTGAGGGGCATGTCAACGGCGGCGTAGCCGTCTTCGGGCGGAGCGGCATCCAATGACAGCCGGTCCTGACGGGAGCACATGTGACCGCAGTTGGCCCTGCCCACAGAGCGCAGGGCGTGAAGCAGAAGCACGCTGGCCGAACAGCCCATACCCACAATGCAACGGTGGTCCAGACGGAGACCTAGACCAGGTCTAGAACAGGTTTAGGAGTCGGCTAGCCTAGAGTCCAGCCCCCACACAAAGCAATCCTCCCCCCTCCACCAGGTCACTGTCCCAGATCACTGTCCCAGCCCACAGATGACTTAGTGGAGCCAGGCGAGACTAGGCCAGGTCAGACCAGGTTCCCCCAGCCCAGCCCCAGGTCAGCCCTGGTCTACAGCCCTGGTCTACCTGCTGCCCTACCTCCAGCCTGGCTCCACGGTCCAGCCCAGTCCTGCTCTATCTAATGTCCAGTGCCCAGCCCAGGTCTATCCAACAGTCCAGCCCTGGTCAAGCACAGCCCTTGTCTACCCCTGGTCCGGCTAAGTCCTTGTCTATCACTGGTCCAGTGTCTAGTCCTAATCTCTTTTATCTCTCTCCCTCCAGCTTTCCAAAGCTTGTCTTCTGTTCTGCTGCTCTGCTCTGTATGGTTCTGGCTGGAGGAGACTGAAGACACACTGGTGTGTTTCTCCTTTTCTCCCTCCCTCACTCCCTTGCTTCATTGCTCCAACTCTCCACTCCTCCTCCTTCTCTCTCTCCTCTCTCTCTCTCTACTCTCTCTCGCTCTCCTCTCTCTCTCCCACTTTCCCTCTCTCCTTTCAACTCACTCTGTCTCTCTCTATCTCTTTTTCAATCTCTCTCTCTCCTTCTCTCTCTTTCTATGCAGCTGTGCCTAGCTCCGCGCTGTTGTCCAATCACAGAAAACCACTGTGGTCAGCTGACCAAATCCAGCGGAACACAGTCACGCACACACTCAAACACACAGACACGTTAACACACACACTCTCTCCAGCAGTCACTCAGCTGCAACTGAAAAAAGACAGAAAGTCAATCCAAGTTACAGTAAAACACACACAAAAATTGTCGTAGTGTGTGTGTGAGAGTGTGTGAGAGTGTGTGTGCTGCAGCTGTAACACTTTGATTTAACTCTGCAGACAGGCCATGAATGCTCTTTTTCTCGCCATCTACCCCCTCCTTCGCTTCTACACCCCCCCCCCCCGCCCCCCTTAAGAAGTGAAGTGTTGAAATTCAGCTCATATCTCAGACTGCGCCAAAGCACTGAGAGAGAAGAGGATAAGAAAAGACGAGAGGAAAAAATGAAAGAAAACGTGGAGAGGTGGTGAGGACAGGAGACGGGGGAGAGGAGGAGATGAGGTGAAAACAGAAATGAGAGAATGAGAACCGAGGAGAGGAAAGGAGGGACGGATGTGTGTACTAAAGTACATTTGATTAGCCTGTTTGAATGAAAGTCAGTGACAGTGTGTGTGAGCAGTCTGTATGTCAGGGGAGGGGGGTCAGTCATGAGGGGTTGCAAGATAGGGTGGTGGGTAAAAATGTGTGCTCGTGTGTGTGTGCTTGTGTGTGTACTATATATTGTGGGTGCATGCTGAGATTCAGAACTGTTTGGGAAAGTGGAGCAGACATGTGACATTCCTGCACCAGTTCAGCTCACAGAGCCATTAGCCTATCAGAGATCAGTTATGGGAGTAGCCAACCTATGAAATATCAGCTATGGAAGTCATTATCCTATCAAAGATCAGTTCCAGGAGTAGTTATCTTATTAGCTCAGAGAGTACTGGAGTGAGCCTATCAGAGATTATCTCCAGTCCTATTAAAGATCAGCTCAAGACGTAGTTACTCTATCACAACTGAACTCAGGGAAATGTTTTAACCGATCAAACATCAGTGAAAACCTTTCAAAGCTAAACTCAGTAACTGTAGACCAATCACAGGAATCAACATCTATTAAGTAGATTAGTAGAACAGATACCAATCTATTCAGTAGAATGTGTTTTGATCTCTCAGTAGAGCATCTCTCAGTAGAGCATCACCAGGAAGGAGGAGAGAGCAGTGGGAGGTTATGAGGTCATGATTATGGTTCTCAGGATCTATTTGACAGACAAACACACCCACCTCCCACACACACGCCATCCCTCTCACCATCACACGCCACGCACATACGAGCATACAGCATACACACACCTCCCACACGTACACAAAGGCACGTCACACACCTAAACAAACTCACACTTACAAATGCCATGCATACACACAAATCACACAAATATAAATAACCTCAGCTGCCCCTCGCCCAATCAGATGACTCTCACTGGTTCCTTTGCTCTGTAGATCCCTCAGCTACATGCCTGATATAACTCACCAAACACACACACACACACCCACACAATCACACACACACAGCATTCCTTTGTCCCCATGCCAGTGGCCTACAATAGCACTGTCATGCCGACAGTCATGCCCCCTAGCAGCCACTGGCTCTTCTAGACCCGTGCATGATGCTCTGCTCCTGCTGCCATGACGACTAGAAGCTGTGGTTCTGGAACAGCACAGAAGTTCTCGCACCTTCGGGCTGCTTCTGGCTTGGAAGATGTCCTTTCTGGGTAATGCAGTTCATCTCAGAAAAGGGGTAGAAGTAGGGGTTTATGTGTGTGTGTGTGTGTGTGTGTGTGTGTGTGTGTGTGTGTGTGTGTGTGTGTGTGTGTGTGTGTGTGTGTGTGTGTGTGTAAGAGACCGAGAGGTTATGTGAGGAGAAGAGAGGAGGAGAGGAGGAGAGGAGGAGAGGAGGAGTGAGGAAGTGTTTAACAGATCATAACTCAACTCTAAATTATTGATATGAGATGACACTCCAGACTAGACACAAGAAACTGACGGAGCTCTACCACACACATGCACACACACACACAAACAAATACACACACACACACACACAGAGGATGTTCCAGGCATTCCAACCCAGACACAGATCTGCTCAAAGCCTTGTTAGGGAGGGGTTGGAGCATCAATAAATAACCCAGCAGAATGTGTTGTTTTCTTACTGTTGCCCCATCTCTTTCTGTCTTTCCCTCTGTCTTCTCTCTCTCTCTCTCTGTCTCTCTTTGTCTCTCTCTGTCTCTCTCTGTCTCTCTCTCTCTGTCTCTCTCTTGCTGGATCATTAACTCCATCTCTTTCCCTGAGCTCTTACCAATATAAAAGCCTCTGGCTAAGTGTGTCTGTGTGTGCCCATGTGTGTACGGTATGCGTGTGTCCGTGTGTGTGTGTGTGTGTGTGTGGGGGGGGGGGGGGGGGTGTGTCTGTGTGTCCAGGCATCCAGTAGGCCTGGGCCCCAGATCGGGATGACATCACTGGGTTGTACAGAGAGCAGCTCGTCTCCAAAGCTGGTTAATGAAACCCAGCTGTGATGCTGGCTCAGAAACACCGAGCACAGCTAGCAGCAGGGCCATGCTAACAGGCTCCACCACATTGTACCAGGCAGCGAGTGTGTGTGGTGTGTGTGTGTGTATGTGGGCAACAGAGAATAAGAGAGTGCTTACTTGTAGATGTGTGTAAGTGTGTGTGTGTGCGCGGGTGTCGGCTAATTTGAGAAGATTTCTGCGGACTCTCACGTCAGCTCTGTCTGCAGTCAGCTCATTCTGCAATCAGCTCAGTCTGCAATCAGCTCAGTCTGCAGTCAGCTCATTCTGCAGTCAGCTCTGTCTGCAGTCAGCTCATTCTGCAATCAGCTCAGTCTGCAGTCAGCTCAGTCTGCAGTCAGCTCTGTCTGCAGTCAGCTCATTCTGCAATCAGCTCAGTCTGCAGTCAGCTCATTCTGCAGTCAGCTCTGTCTGCAGTCAGCTCAGTCTGCAGTCAGCTCAGTCTGCAGTCAGTGGAGTCAGTAATATGGTTGGGAGGAGTCAAGAGCTTGTAGTTTCCACAGGGAAAACACACTCCTCCGTTGCCATGGCTACAGTAGTGCCAAGAGGATGCCGTCATTCAGAGTCAGCAGCAAAATACTTTCTGAACTCTGAGCCTCTGCTGTGACTGACATGCACTTCAAGAGGGACAGAGGGTCAACCTCCCCTCCCCTCTACCCCCTGCCCCCAGGGACACAGCTGAACTCACTCACAGGAAGTGAACCACTGACGGGAAGTGACTGTGTTTCTACTTTAGACTGTCGCAATGGAGGACCTTCTAATTATGCTCTATGAGTCATTAACAAGATGGCCACCAGTGTTTCCATGCAGGTCTGTCACACCGCACTCCATGAGGAAGTCCTCTGAGGAACTTCATGTTTCACTTTGAACTACCTGTTTGCATATGCGCCTGTTGACATGGCAGCATCCTCGTCCTGGTCAGATCTGTGGGATAGAGTTAATATGTACCTTCCTCTCTGCCCTACTTCCCCCCTCTCCTCTACTCTCTCTCCTTTCTCTCCTCTACTCTCTCTCCTTTTCTCTCTCTCCTCTTCTCTCTCTCCTCTACTCTCTCTCCTCTTCTCTCTCTCCTCTTCTCTCTCTCCTCTACTCTCTCTCCTCTACTCTCTCTCCTCTACTCTCTCTCCTCTTCTCTCTCTCCTCTTCTCCCTCTCCTCTGCTGTCTCTTCTCTCTTCTCTTTCATCATCTATTGAAAACAGAGCAGCACTTACACATCTGCTTTTCTCTGAACAGACCAAACAGGAAGGAAGCTCGTTCTGAACAACACGATCAAACACACACAAACACATACCTCTACACACACCTCTACACACACGCATACATACGAACACACCTCGACACACACTGTATACACCCAGTCAAACACGCACACACCGACACACACTGTATACACCCAGTCAAACACACACACACACCTCATATGATCTACTCTCTCATCTGCTCAGGTATAAGTCCAGAGGCCTCGGCCTAGCCCACAGCTCCAACGCAACACTGTGTCAGTGCCACCTAGTGCTGAGATCCTCACACAGCAACCAGACACAGGTCACTGCAACACACTGGTGAGGCAACAAGCCAGCCCCAGACTGATCTTCTTTGAGGGTTTATGTTAGCTAAGGCACAGTTCTGTGGGCGCATGTGAATCCCTGTGTGAAACTGCTTTTAAAAGGGCTATACAAATAAATACATAAGGAAATGAATATATAAATGATTCAAATTTGATTTGATCCCTCACAGAAGAAGAGCTACCAGTGTGATGTGAAGGATATAGATGTGGTGTGTGCTGATCAGTAACACGCTGTTGTTGCTTTTGCTGTTGTGGATAGAGCTGTTACTATGGTATCTCAACAGTCACCAGCGGTGGTGGTGTGGGGTGAGCCCTGCAGTTCACATGCTGTCCTGCAGGGAGAGCTCTAAACCCGAGATGAGCATCTGAGCGTTGGCTGCTGGTTTGTTTATGGAAGGAAACTATTAAAATGTCTAGAATTAAAGTCCTGAGGCATGGACAGGGGAGAGTGGGGTGGGACAGGGGAGAGGAGGAGGGGGTGCGTGAGCGGGAAGGGGAAGGGGGAGAGGAGGGGGGTGTAAGGGGGCAGGGGAGAGGAAGGGGGAGTAAGGGGGGGAGAGATGGGGAAGGGGGCAGGGGAGGGGCAAGTGGGGAAAGCAGAGGATGTCAAAAGTTTCCATTCTTTTCCCTGTCTTTTACTGACCCTCCCCCATTTCTCCCATCTCCCAGAACAATGAACCTCCCCCCCTCCCTCCCTCTCTCCATCTACATCTTCCACAGGAGAGAGGGGTCATCACATATTCTGTCTGCAAAGATACTTCGTAAACATGGAGACTGTAGCCATGACAGACAGAGAAACCGAAATGCACACTCACTTCCACACACACTTCCACACACACGTGTGTCAGAGCGCACAGAGTATCTCATTAATTCATACTCCCACGTGGCAACCCCCCCCCCCCCCCCACACACACACAGCCACACACACACCCTCCACCACTCACCTCTTTCTCTATCCTCCTTCCTTTTGACTGGCCCCCCACTGGCCCCCCACCCCTCTCCTCATCGCCACTACACATACTTACACACACCCCACAGACACATATACATGTTATAATGTCAAGGTACAGTCTCCCTTTTCTTCACCTTCCAAGTCTCTCTCTCTCTCCCTCTCTCTCTCTCTCTCTCTCTCTCATTGCTATACTGTTTATAAAAAAAGGTTCCCTCTAGAACCCTTTTCAGGTCATAATGGAACTGTTCAGGGTTCTCTCAAACAGCTACAGCTGACAGAACTAACCTGACAACCAGGACTTGCAGGCTCTGTTACTGTATGAGGCTACAATGTAGAAATGCAATACAATGCTGCTGAGTGTTTCTACACTGGACAGCTTCCATCCTGGTGAACAATAATTAGAACCAGACCGTGTGTGAGTGTGTGTGTGTGTGTGCGCGCGTTAAAGTCTCCTTCATCCCCTTACTGCTGAGAGAATGAAAGCTCACCTGGGTTTGTGTGCATGTGCAGGTGTGTGTGTGTGTGTGTGTATTGGTGTGTGTGTTGGTTGGGGGTTTAGAGGTAAAAATGGAGGGAGACCGAGTAAAGAACGACATGGAGAGCTGCTTTGGAGGCAGGCCAATGTGTCGATGCTAATGCACTCATAACAGAACCAGGCACGCACACACACACGCACACATGCACACACACACTGACACATGCACACACACATGCACACACACATGCACACACACACAGACACACGCACACACACACAGACACATGCACACACACACAGACACATTGACTAAACCAATACTCTGTGTGTGTATCTATCTCAGGGAGGTAATCCAATCCAATTGCTCCAAAGTCGGTATGATAATGTGCATAATGATTATCTATGCAGTCACTATCTACAATGCTTGCATGCCAGCAGTGAGCTTCTTCTGTTCATGTTGATTGACCTGACAGAATATGACAGCTGGCCAACAGTTAGCATCTGCCCATCTTGATTCACCTGACCCACTGACAGCATCCTAGCAGGTTAGCTGTTAGCATGAGTCTCACAGCCTACTCAGGTACACTAGGGCCCATATCCTCCATGTACACAGCTGGCTGAGCTGCTCTGCTTCCTAAACACATGAAGACTTCTGTACCCTGAGATCCTCCTGCTCCTTTACTGAAAAATAAGAGGATTCTTTCTGACTGGCTGAATCAGAGCTGAACCCGCTGCCTTTATACTCAATGCTTAACAGATTGAATAGGAAGATGGGAGATGTTCCAATTTCAGTGGGTCAAAACGATTGGGCTGTGAGAATGTGGCAGTGTTGCTTGTCAATTAGTAGAGCTGTTTTCTCTATTTTGAGAATTAAAGACATCAAGTTTGTATGTTTAGCACTCTGAATTCAAGTTGTAGTAGAACCTGTCTTTGTCACATTTCCTCATCAAAGAAGTCGTACGCTCTAGTACTAGTTAAGCTGTCAGTATTTCTTTGTTTTTTGTGTGAGAAAAATCAAACAAACAGGTTCTTTGGTGTAATGGTTAGCACTCTGGACTTTCAATCCAGCGATCTGAGTTTAAATCTCAGTAGAACCACTTGAGAGCAACATGCAGCTGTCTTTTCAATAACCCATTTATCAATAGCTAGTGTTATGCTAGCATTCTATCACTAGGTTAGATAAAGCAATGAGCAGATGCTGCAAGCGAGCGTGAGCGTAAGCGTGAGCGTGAGCGTGTGTTATTACAGTGTAATCTGAGAGTCAACATTACAAATGTAACCCATACTAGTGGTGCTTTCTCCTCTTTTGACAGTATTACAGTTACAAGTTACCTTATCAAGGTTCTATGGTGTAATGGTTAGCACTCTGGACTTTGAATCCAGTGCTCTGAGTTCAAATCTCAATAGAACCTTCAGACAACAATTTCAAACATTAATATTATAGTAGCATCCCATTATTTCATTCACAACAGACTTTTGCACAACATTCACCACTCCCCCCCTCACACACACACACACACACACCCCGCAATGCTACTTCCTCCACCCCAGCATACAGCTTCTGTGCCCCCCCTCCCCCACACAGCCTAGGATGTGGACACAACAGCACTGAAGACTTCTTTTCATGGCTCTGCACAGGGATACATTTTCTCTTGCAACCTTCTCATCCTCCCTCTCTTCTCTCTCCCCCCCCTTTCTCCCTCCTCCCCTCCTTTTCTGTCTCTCCTTACTCCTCACTTTCTCCCCTAAGTTCTCTTATTATTTTAACAGATACACTTTGAGCACTCTGGCCAACTTCACACACACACACACACACACACACAAACACACACAGCTAGCCAGCCAAGGGGCCAAATCCAAAGTAGAGGAAAACACACAGAAACAGCCGCTGGTTCTCTGAATAATATCATCTTCCAGACAGGACAGAGACGGGTCATAAATCTTTCTATTGTTCTCAGGGCATGGTAGTTCCCATCTTCAGTACCACTGGGGATAACAGGCTTCTCCCTGGCTGGGGGCATGTGTCCTTGGGGACATTTATCAGCGCGACACCGCCCTGTCTGTCTGCCCGTGGTGGCGTTGGCATCTTGGAACTGAGCCAGAGTGGTGCTGATGGACACGTTTCCACACCAACGTCCCTGAAGACTCTCTTCTCCTCTATCTCTATCCTCCATGTCTACTCCTTTATCTCGACTCTGCTCTTCTATCTCTACTCTACTTATCTGTTCCTGCATCCCTACTCCTCTGTCTCTGCTCTCTCTCTCTACGCTCTCTCTTTACTCTCTCTCTATTCCCCTGTCTGCAGTCTCAACTTACCCTCTTTCTTACCTACCTAGAGAATCTCTGTTTTTGCTCCCTCTGTTTGTTCTCTGTCTGTATGTTGTGTGTGTGTGTGTATGTATGTGTGTATGTAGCGTAGATATGTACAGGCGGCAGGGCAGGGGGTGTGCAGTAATGGCTGCAGCATATCTGGCCTTCTACTCTGGAATGTAGAGAGAACAGAAGAACACTAGAGTCCACTCAGAGGAAGTACCCATCTACCAGGTCTATTCTTAGTCTGGACCCCCCCCCCCCCCCCCCCCCCCCAGGGGAGGAGGGGGAGACGGGGACAGAGGGGAGGGAGGGGAGTGGGGGAGAGATATAGAGAAAGGGGAAAGAGAGAAAGGAAGAAAGAAAGAATGTAAGATAGGCAGAGGAAAAGGGGAAGAGAGAGGTGGGGAGAGAGTGAGGTGAGTGGAGCGAGAGAAAGAGAGGGAGAGGGATGAATGGAAGATGGTGTGCTATCTGCTGTCTGCCAGGGTCATTGCTAAAGAGGCTGGCCAGGCAGGATAGACAGGCAGGCAGGCGTTTGTGTGTGTGTACAGTCTAGCGTAGCCTAGTGTAGTGTGTGTTTGTGTGTGTGTCTACGGTCTAGCATAGCCTAGTAGGAAGCAGCAGGATGAATGGATCAGCTCTGTGCCTCCAAATCCACTCTCTCTGAAGAGCTGCTGTAAACCCACACAAACACAATGTATGTAGCCCCAAGGGACTCACTCTCTTTCTCTCTCTCACACTCCCTCTCTCTCTCTCTCTCTCTCTCTCTCTCTCTCTCGCTCTTTCTCTGCCCTGCTCTGGTATCTCTCTCACATGCTTTGCTACTTGCCCGCTCAAGCGCTCTCTCTGTACTGTGTTACCCTCTCTTTCTCTGTCCTACAGTACAAGCACACTCACACATTGCAAAAACAGATATGGGTCAAGTATAGACAGATATGCTGTCTTTCATTCTCATGTTTTCTTTCTTTCTTTCTTTTCCTTAGATCTCTCATCTCCCCTTGCTCTTTTTGTACTCCACTCGCAATAAAACAGTTAGATACACACATGCACCCTTTGTGGCCGCCCACACATCACACACGCACACACATCTCTCTCCCCCAGACTAAACAACTGAGTGGAGAGAAGTGTGGAAGGATACGGTGCCCCCCCCCCCCACCTAGCCCCACCCGCCTCTACCTGAACCCACTCCATCCAGCAGCATAATCCCCATTGTCACACACACACAGCTGACATCACTGTGCGGCACCAGGACCCTGTGTGAGATCACAGAGTTCAAACAGTGAGTCGATTCAGCAGACAGACACTGCTGACAGGCCCCTCTCTCTCCCTCCGTGCCTCCCTCCGAGAGACCTCCCTCTTTTCCTTTCTCTCTCTCTCTCGCTTTCTGGTTCTCCCTCTGGTTCTCATGCTCTCTTTCTCCCATCCTCTGTTTTTCTCTCAATCTGTCTTCCTCCCTCGCTTTCTATCTTGTCAAACTGTTTCTCCTTTCTGAATGACTCATTGAGACACACACATATACACCCTGGCAGTACTTGGTTCCACTGTTGTCAGACTTTCATGCTGGACCAAGACCAGTCCTCATCTCAGAACAGTCTGAACAAACGTCAAAGAGCCCTTTATTCATATCCCATAATAATCTCTGCACCCTCTGAAAGCTGTGTTTATAAACTGCATATACGAGGGTATTCAAACTGCCGAGTGATGCTGAGAGAAACGTAATGATCAGATAGCTACTGCCGCAGGGCTGGAACGTAGAAGTCAGACGTTCTTCATCTGGTGCAGGTCCTCTGAGGTCTTACAGAGTCATGGTCTAGAAACCTCCAAATAAGATTATATAGTCAGCTAACACTCAAGCAAAACCAAGACTTGCCACTAACTGTCACTTCCTGTCCCCACAGGAAATAACACC
>NC_061074.1:134591-212091 GCF_021917145.1 Hypomesus transpacificus
AAGGCAGAATGGTTCCTCAGAGGACCCCAGTGCTTTGGAATAGGTGATGTGCTGCAACAGGAATGTCATTAATTTACAGGCTGTATTGATAGTGCTGCCAGGACGTAGTTCTCTCCCCCTCCCTAGTCCTGGTAGTCTTAGTAGTCCCCCTAATCTATCTTACATCTTCATTATTGGGGGGGGGGGGGGGGGGGTCCTCACACACACGCTGTCTTTCCCTCCCACCACTGTGCCGGACTTCTTCTCCGGTCGCAGTAGTCTGGGGGAGGTGAACTGGATTGTGGGTAGACCAGGAAGCCGACTCCAGGGCGTCCAATCGGGAAGCCGGGTTGATACCTGGACGATCGATAGCGAGGCGTGCCAGCGTGCCAGCCCTGTGCAGGCTCTCTGCCAGGCTGACAGGGCAGGCGTGGAGCAGATGCCACCTCACGCTCTGCACGAGGGTGCAGTTTAGATGCAGTGCTGTACGTTGGGTTAGGTCACCTTCTAGTTGTGGTCTGTTCTCCGTGTGCTGCTCATGCAGTGTGGCCCTACCGACACACTTCACAACGCTCTGTCTCTGTCGCTGTCTCTTTCATTCTCTGGCTCTGACTCCCTCTCGCTTTCTCGACGTTAAAAGAACACCTTTCTTTTACCACATCCAATTCCATTATTTTAGCTGTAACCTCTAAACACATTATTTTTGTTTAATTTGTTTGATTTGTCCCCCTTTTTGTCTCTCTTTCTCTTCAGCCAAGACAGATGACATCCTGAAAGCCAAGGAGAAGAGAGTGGAGGAGGCCAGGAAGAAGAAGGAGGAAGGTGAGGAATCCTGTGTGCGTGTGCGTGTGTGTGTGTGTGCGTGCGCCAGGCGTGTGTGTGCGCGTGTGTGTGTGTGTGCATGCGTGTGGGTGTGTGTATGAGCATGTCCGGCCCTCAGGTTGTGCAGCCAGTCAGTCAGTCAGACATGTAGACATGGATATGGTGGTGTGTGCAGGTGTTCCTTGCCACTTCCTCTCTCTATTCCTCTCTCTCTGTCTTTCTCTTTCCCTCTTTGACTCACTTTCATTTCTAGTCTCTATCTCTCTCTCCCTGCCTCTCGCTCTCTCAGAGTAATTGTGGGTTTGGTTCAGCAGGCATCTTTCTGACCTTTAAAGTTAGATGACCTTTTAGCCCAATGAAAGGCCGGCCATCAGAAATTAATTAGCCCAGCAAAACCCGCTTTGGTCTTTCACTTCTTGGAGGAAATAATTCAATCTCTCTCCTACACTCTTTCCCACCCTCATTTTTTGCCTGTCAATTCTCTCATTCTATTTTTCATTTCCCTTGCTCCCTCTCTTCACCCTCCCACTATGTGCCGTTTGTCTCTCTCCGTTTTTATTTCCATCCCTCTCTCTCTCCCTCTCTTTTTCCCACTATTTCCATCTTTCCCCCTCTTTCTCGCTCTTTCCCCCTCTCCCTCTCTCTTTCCCTTGTTCTCTCTCTCTCCTTCTCTCCCTTCTCTACCACCCTGCTCTCTCTCTCTCTCTCTCTCTCTCTCTCTCTCTCTCTTGGTGGAAGCATTGCCAAAGTGTTGAGTCAGTATTTTGCTCAGGGCTACGGAGCCCAGCTCCTAGTGAGCCGTGTTTCTTAAGCAAAGTTCACGCTGTAATCTCGCCTTTTTTTTGGAATCAATTGACTCCTTCCCCTCCGCTCAGAGCCACTTCATCCCTCTCCTACTGTTCCTCCTGTGTTAACTAAGGCCCTCTCCAGCCTGCCCTCAGCCCCACTATGTGCAGCACTGCTGCCTGCCAGGCACTGCTTTCATTCCCTGTGTGTGTGTGTGTGTGTGTGTGTGTGCGTGCACGCGCGTGAGTCTCTTTGGCGCGGACAAAAATAAGCGTTTTAGAAGGACTCTTCAAAGTGACCCTGTTGACCCTTTCATCGTCATCACACTTACACACACGCGTGCGCACACACACACACAGAAACACACTCCCTCTCCTCACCGGGCTCTCAATAGAGGAGGTGGGTTGTAGTTAAACAGCGGGTCACAGGGGTCTCCCTGTCTCCCCCTCAGGGGCTCAGTGGTTCAGCCCTACTAGAAAGTTCCAGTTGATCCGCTAAAAAGGCCCAAATGAACAAAGGGAACAGTGCCCACCCCTGCCCCCCCCTCCCCCGCCCCCCACAATGTTCCGGTCCAGACGAGAGCGGTCTGAGGTAGGGCCACTTGGATTCATGTGTTATCTGTGGGCTGAGCGGCTATTATTATTGTGCTGTACACGGTGGAGGGGGGTCTGCCCTATGATCAATATTTGGCCCCCCCGGTCGTCATTTAGCATTCTCTGTTTGAGAGACGCGTTCCTCTCCCTGACTGAGGGCAGGAAGGGCGGTTGAAAGGGAAAGTTAGTGGATGGAGAGACATGGAGAGAGAGAGAGATATCCATTGTCTGTTGTATTTCCGTCCTAGCTAACTGTGTTATTGATCTGCTTTATTTACCCAGATAGGTTATTGAGGAGAGAACACATTCTCTTTAATGATCTCAGAGAAGGTGTTAGAGATGGTGCAAGCTCAGGGGCATTGAGCTAATACACCAGTGTGTTCTGACAAGAATCGGAAGGCCTGCGAGGAAAGTTGTGTGTGTGTGCGCGCGAGGGAGGGAGGGAGGGAGTATATTTGCTAGCCGGAAGGCTAGGGATGCTAGCTGTGTGGTGGTGGTATATCTGGTGGGATATGGTTAGATCTATGTTGGGGTTTCTGGTGGAATCTCTGGGTAAATTTGTTGTTGGATCTTTGATGGGATCTCTAAGGATCCATGGTGGGATCGGTAAGGATCTCTGGTTAGATTTATACTGAGATATCTGGTGGGATATTTGGCTATGGCTATTGGATATGTGCTGACCATATAGATTCTGCCTGAGAGAGACAGTGATGGCATAAAGCCACCTCTGTTTTACACTGACTAAAACAACAAGAAGAAGACCATAGAGAAAGAGGGGAATGGAGAGAGAAGAGGAGACAGAGAAAGAGAGAGATGCATAGGGGGGTAGAGAGAGAACGATTGTTTGCTCTCCAGAGGAAGGATGGAAGAAAGCTTATGTATCAACAATTCAGACAAATCAGGAGTGTGTATTTGTGTGTGTGTGTGTGTGTGGGGGGGAGGGGGGGGGGGGGCTCGCCTCTGCAGATCAAACTGGGCCTCATTAGGACCGTTAATTCCTCCTCTTTTTATGCGCTGTGTCGTTCAGAGGCGCGAGGGGACAGAGGCGAGTCTCCATCCCGTCACTATGGAAATGAATGTCAAATGCTTGATGACCTCGCGGGCGCACACCCACGCCTCTTCAAGGCCTACGCACACTCAGAACACCGCCGTCGCCCATGCATCGGTAGCCCGTGTTAGTCAACCCGATGCCGGCCAGCTATAACGGCTACCGTTCCATGTTTGTTGACGCATATGGTGTGATTCCGGTGTGGATAAAGCGATAGGTTGCAGGTTGCGGTCCACATGCGACTGCTGTCCGCTGCTCCTTCCTCGTCACCTTCAACTGCTGGCTCATTGGAAGATCTTATATTTTAATGGGACGTATAATAGCTTTTTAACCCATATGATTAGGGGGGATATATACTAGGTATTGCTCTTTTGGCATTAAAACGAAATAACAGTTTCCCTAATTACGCGGTGTGTAGGTCGGGTTAGGGGTCCTCTGTGTGTGTGTGTGGGTGTGGGTGTGGGTGTAGGTGTGTGGGTATGTGTGTGTGTGTGTGTGTGTGTGTGTGTGTGTGTGTGTGTGTGTGTGTGTGTGTGTGTGTGTGTGTGTGTGTGTGTGTGTGTGCGTGTTCGGGAATTATAAGGCTATTAGATATTCCGCCAGGCCTCTCCCCCCTCTGCCGACCTCGCATCCATTAACGCCTCATACCGCTCTAACAAGCCCTGTTGTCAATCACCAGCCCCGGCCTAAAGAGCCTCGTGTCTGGGTCTCTGGTCCGGAGCGTTGGACTGAAATAGAGTGAGAAGTAACGGGGGACCAACACAGAGGTCTTTAGCATCTCCAGCCTATTTTGTGCACGGGTAGATTTAGTGCTGTCTGTAGCATCTACATTTATTCGTATCGTTTGATATGTGGCAGTGTAGTCGTGTGGTTATATTCTGCACTAAACGATTTGTCAAATTTAGAATTTGCCGTTTACAATCTCATTACCACACCCGCATGCAAATCATGGCGCGCAACACGGCCGCGCATAACAAATGATTTGATCCGCATTCTAATTGAAAACAATAAATAGTCGTACGGATAACAAGCGCCCCTAATCTTTCATCCTCCCGTTTGTGGCCCTATCTTTACAGCAATAAAAGACCGGAAATGAGAGGAAAGTGAGAGCTCGGTATTGGACATTGATGCTTAATGTAATCTGCCTGGAAATCAAATTATTTGACCTCGAAAGCCTAACAATACAAACTCCTGCTGGACTGCTGTTAAATATTTAGCACCTTCCTGTCATGAATACAAATGACGCGCAAATTAGAATCTACAGGCGCGTGACCCCCGTATCACACCCGGGGAGCGAGAGGGCTCGTGCTGCTTTAAATGTTTTAATTACCGCGGCGCGCGGGGCTGCTCCTGCTTGAAGGACACGTGGAGATATTCAGCACCTGGTAAACACGGGTGATCTCGTGTCTATTATCTCCCGGCATTAAGTCACTCCGAGAGATGCAGGGGTGTTATGAAGAGAGAGAGAAATAGAGGGGAAGAGAGTGATACTCCGTGAATAACGGCTTACATATCATGATTGGCCCTAACACTCTTCAGTGGCTTTTTCACTTTACAGAGACTGTGCGCGCGCGCGTGTGTGTGTTCCCTGTAATATGTCAGGTAGCCTACTGTCTGTTGTCTCCCCATAGACTTGCTGCCGGAGGCTCTGCATTCGCAGCCACGCAGTGTTTCTATTGTGTAGTCTGAGGGAAGATCACTCTCACTGGTTTTGATGTAAGAAAATCTGCTTTGTATTGATCTCAGATCGATCCCGAGAATGCTCTCATCGCTTGTCGTTATTTGCGATGGATTACCTTATTTGTTGCGTTATTATGTTCAACACAATAATAGTACCGAGAACGGTCGGAGGAATATTGAACCGACAGCTAAACTGCTTTTATGTGCGTTATTTGTCCCATCAATTACATAAACGCCATGTTTCCCCCCATTGCAAGAATTCTACTTGAGATTTGTTTTCATGTTGACCAGTGAAAGACAACTCGGCAGCCAACATATTTTCACGTTAAATCCAAAGTAAAGAAACATTTTAGATATGTAGCAGCGCATCCCTGACGCCTCAGACATTTCTATCTCCTTAAATGCTGTTTGATTTGGAGCGGGATAGTGTCGTCCAGCAGACGATATCCTCCTCTTTTCCTCTCTCTATCCCATTCACATTAGCGGTTCCCCCAGGTTGAAATGATTAGTTATGCCTGGCTTGTAAGCACTGAATCAGAGTTATGGACCCTGGGGAAATAAATTTGGCAGGAAATCAGTGTGAGAAGATTTAATTATCACGAGGAGACCTTTCTCTCACTGGCCCACTGAACCCAAACTCCGCGCGCTGGCTGGCTGCAGCCAAACGGTGCCGCGCGGACGCCAGCATTCTCCTCTCCCCAATTTGTTCGCTTGCACAGTGATAAGCCAAGCAATTACTGCTTTATTGATTTTTCATCACCGCAAATTTAAAGTTGATTTTTTTTTCTTTTGAAACGCGACGGTGGGTGATTAGGTGGCCTCCCAGGCGGTTCAGGGGAGAAGTGGAGCGCGTGGCAAATTCTACTAACCCCGACGCGACCCCTGTTGTTACCGGGATAATGTGATGCGGGGACGCCTGCGTGTGACTGTCACAGGGGCAGGCAGGCCACCTATAGGGACGCAAGGGCCAGATGCCTGCACCATATATAATCTACAGCACCGTCTCCACGTGGATGTTTGATTTAAATAGAGCTGTTGGTGCACCAATTCCCGTAATAGCCTAGATTACGCAAAGATTGCGTGCGCATAGCCTTCTGCCGAGCATGGGTCAAATGGACGGATGATTGACAGCAACCTTTCACCCTTGGCGGATCGGTAATCGTTTCACGGGTCACCCCTATCAATTACCCCCGGTGTTTCGCTGGCGATGTTGGCTTGGACAACACACTCTGATGTATTAGAATCTTAACCTTGACAAACAAGGCATCAGGCTCGCACTCCCAAATTCGTGCGGAATGATCGGTTATCTATTTTCCGAAAAATATTTTTTAGATTTTAGTATTTGAATAGAAATAGAAAGCAGTGAATGTGTGTGTTTTTAGTATGTGTGTGTGGACATGGTCACTCTAAAGCCCACCAGTGTGTTCACACACACACACACACACACACACACATACACTGAGCGCTCTGGGTGGCTGGCTGCCATGTGTTCCTGCTAAGGGCTGCCCTCAGACAGAGGTCATGCAGCAGACAGGAGGAGGGTACACACCACTCTGTACAGGAAAACATGGCGTGTGTGTGTGTTTGTACCTTTCTGTAGTTCAGTGCAGGAGGCCCTTGCTCTTGCTTCGGTCAAGTTTCAGTGTGGGAAAGAGTGCTTTGACGTTAAGGTGTGTGTGTGTGTGTGTGGGCGTGGGCGGGCGAGCAGGCGCGAGGGGCTCTTTCACACTTCATCAAGACAGGGCCGGTGGTCCCAGACTGCAGGGTTGTGGTGTGTGTGGGTTGGAGGAGGAACAGAAATGACTTTTGGGGACACTTGGAGGGGAAGGGTCACACCAAGGCCTGCCAGAACTCACACACCACTCTCTCTCACACACACACACACACACACACACATACACACAGACACACACACAGACACACACACACAGACACACTGTAAGAGGGTAGACAAGACTGCGAAAAAAAAAGACAATAGTAAATTATTCGTACTATTTTTCTATTTTTCATATGATTATAATAAAAAATATATATTAGTGCTGTCAAACTATTAAAATATTTAATCGCGATTAATTGTCATAGTTAACTCGCGATTAATCGCAATTAATCGCACATTTTTATCTATTCTAAATGTCCCTTGATTTCTTTTTGTCCCATCATTTTTTTTCTCATTTTAATGCTCATGCAAAAGTGGATCGGATTGCTTAGTGCAGATATTTTTATTTATTGAAAACAACATTGCAAACGCCTGGCTTTGACAAGTGGTATTTCAGACTGGATGTGCCACGATGATAGCTCAGTTCACAACAACAAAGCACACAGATCACTTTGGTCTTGTCAATGGAACCATTTGGCAACTTTTTTAAAGTAAACTTTCCATTCAGAATTTTATTGGCATCCATGTTGGCGTCTCACGCTCGCCCTCCACTCAAAACGTAACGTTAGCCTACTACACTTTAGCCGGCTCGCAAGCCCAAACAAGCGTGTGCGGCGTGCCTGTTTTGTTTCCGGTCTAGCTAGATCCGATGTGGTGTTGTAGTTTTTCTAACGTCAGAAGTTGTTACAACAGCATGTGAAAAGAAAAAAAAGTTTGCTAGGCCAAAAAGAACGTTGATCTTGCGATAAAAAAATGTACGCCGTAAAAATGGGTTTGCGTTAACGCCGTTAATAACGCGTTTAAGTGACAGCAGTACTATATATCTATCTATCTCTCGTGTCCAATCCCCAGTGGTGTGACCAGGTCAGTGCTGAGTTGTTGCCAACACAGACACTCACCTTCTTAGGAGAGCATCTCCTTCTGATGTCACTGAGCTACAAGCTGTGCTGTGTTGTTGTTATTGGCACCTCCCTGCTTCAATAAGCCAGAGTGCAGGGAAGACAGTACAATAATGTATGAAACTGTTTTAACATTATTAGATGACAGTAGAGGTCAGCTAGGGCATGGTGCTTAATCACACACACACACTCACACACACACGGCCATGACCTTTCCTGCTGTGGATTGTCCAAACGAGCATTAAGTTCCGACTGTCTCATAACACACACACACACATACACACATACACACACACTAAGAGAAAAGAGAATTCAATTACTAGCCTCTGTAGAGGGAGGGGAGGCGAGGGGGGGCAGGGGGTTGAGGGTTAGACGTCGACAAGGCTGTAGGTCACTGGCGATGTGTGTCGTTTGTAAATCTAGCCGTTTTCCTGGATTCTGATGACATCATTTTCATTTTAAAGACCGTGCTCCAATTACGTAATGAGTTGTGCCAGTGTTTTCTTAATGACCGGGCCTTCGTAAAAGACCTGCTGACCAGCCCAGCAGGAGAAAGTGGACAGCTCTGCACTTTTCCCCTCGAACACACACACACACATGCACTCTCTTGAACACAGACATATTACAGCTTACTAAACATGGCAGTGAAATGCAGTGAGATAGTGGCCCTGCAGGTTGTGTGTGTAGCTCTGTGACTCAGACACTGACCAGGACGCTGGGTGCAGGAGAGCTCTAATCACCTGATAAACACTGCACCAGAACTGCTCTTATTAAGGCTGTTCAGAACCAAGTACACAAACATCACTCACTTAGATATTACTGACAGACGGGACTTTAGAGCATAACCCTCCCTACGCATACCCGCACACACACACGCGCACACAAACACCCTCTTGCAGATGGGCCGCAGTGGAGTGGCCTGGTCTTGAAGACCTCACCACTCAGCCTGTGAAAGCTTCACTTTTTAATGTGACTCCCTGATGCATCACAGACACAGGCCCTCTGCAGACACACACACACACACTTGCAGACACACACACGCACACATAACCACACAGTTCACACAGACACAACCACCTGGCTCTGGTTACTAACCCCGAGTTCTCTGACCCCCTCCCCCCCCACACACAAACCAGGACCTAGTGGCAAAACACCAGTTGATGTAGGTCAGCGTTGACTGAGGAGGGATGGATGGGGACAAAGGGAGGGTGAGGGAAAAGAGAAGGGGTTGCATAGAGAGACATAGAGAGATGGGGGAGACAAAGGAAGGGGGAGGGTGGTGAGAGTTGGGGGCAGAGAGGGATGGAGAAGTGAGGAGACAGAGAGAGTGGGGGACATGGAGAGCCAGAGAGGGAGGGAGGAGCCAGAGAGAGAGAGCGAGAGAGGAGAGTGATGACTGGAGGGAGATGTTCCAGGAGATGGCTGAGCGGGGCTGCTGTGTTGAGCTGTCATTAGACCAGTGTCAGCCTAATGAATTCATCAGCCTCCTTATTGAGTGGTGAGAGAGGAGACAGAACGAACGAGGGAGAGGGAGAGAGGGAGGGAGACTAGGACAGACTAGGGGGTGAGAGAGCAACGGGGAAGAGGGAGGTGGATTAGAGGGTGAGGGAGGGGGAAAGGGAGGATGGTCTATGGGGGAGGGGGGGGGACCCTCAGGCTAGAAAGCTGCAACACTCCATGGTATCTAACTCAAAATGAGTGTGCGCACGGCGACACCTGTAACTGGAGTCCTGGTCCCCTTCTTCATCAGGAGGGGGGGGGGGGCTGACGTGTCATGATGAATGTGACAGGAGTCAAGCGGGGGTAGGGGGGTACAGTCCGTAGAGAGCTGTGATAAGATAGGTGAGGGGCCGCAGGGAATGGTTTAGCACGCGTCGGTTTTGCAAGGGGACGCGTGTGTGTGACACGTGTGTGGGTGTGTGTGTTGTGGGTTATGGGTTATGTGTCTCAAGGGGATCTTGTGATGCTGTAGCGTCATTAGAGCATCTCAGCCACCTGCTGTGACAGTGGGCGTCCCCTCATACTTTCTCTCCCTCACACACACACACACACACACACACACACACACACGTGCGGGATAGTTCCCCTGTGGGACCAGTTGGGACATCTGGACCATGCTGCTTTCTGGGTCTCCTCTGCCTGACCCCTGACCCCTGTCACTGTGGCCAATCACACGTCAGCAGTCTAAGCAGCCTGCCTACCACAGCCACATCTCAGGCCAACACACACATCTGCAGCGCTACACACACCTCTCACACCAAACACACACAAACCTCTCACACCAAACACGCACACACCTCCCACACCAAACAGACACACACTTAAGGGAACTTGAGGTACGAATGCTTTGGAACCATTCTGTTGGTTTGGCTGCAAGAAGTAGATCAAATCAAGCACACTTGGAGAAATATATATATATATATATATATATAATTTGTTATTATTATTCTGTAAATGTATAGATTTTTTGCTGCATGGCCATGGCCTTTTATAAGATCCATCTTATCTTTACTTCAGTTAATTCCGTCTCTTTCTCTCTTCCTTGTCCTGCTAGTTCTTCTGTTCTCTCCCTCCCCTTCTCCCTCCCTCCTCACTGTGATCTCATCAGTCAATGCCCTTAGCTGCAGGGGATTCGTTATGCAAATATTGACGTGCAGCTTTGGCCTGGTAGCTATCAATTGAAATCAGCTAATCGATGGGTCTAATAGCTGCTCATTAGGAACTAGATGCATTCTCAGGGCCAGCATCGGAAGCTGTCAGACCCTTAATCAATGCAGTCTTGCACTATTACCTGAGCAAGGCGCAGACATCTTTCTAATAACCGGGCTTGGTCTGGACCCTTCTCTACTCCTCTAAGCTGTCTGGCTGACTGGCTGACTGGCTGTCTGTCTGACTGTCTGACTGGCTGTCTGACTGGCTGACTGGCTGTCTGGCTGGCTGACTGGCTGTCTGGATGACTGGCTGTCTGGCTGTCTGGATGACTGGCTGACAGGCTGACTGGGTGGGTGGGTTGCTGAAAGGTCTCCTTTGGTCTCTTCTCCTTTTCCCTGGCCTGACTAGCTTTCTGGGTATAGGGCAGGGTTTAGCTTGGCAAAACATGATCAGAATTAATTAATCAATTCAGTGCTGGTAGTCTACACTTCACTGATCTACTTTAGCACACCCAGAGACACACCTCTGGACTTAAAGAGTCCAGTTAAACAGCAGGACTGGATCTGCTGCATCCACTGAACCAGAACCAGAGCAACAGTGTCAACTTAACTATGGTACGGCCCCAGCTCTGAGATAAGCACAGCATCTGATGGCAGTGTGTGTGTGAGGAGGGGGGAGGGGCTGTGGGTGGACTGATCTCCAGGGTAGCATACACACAGCGGTGGACCACAGATGCAGACCACAGGGGATAGAGCCAGAGTCCTGGGGGGGAGGATGAACCTCTGTTTAACACCATAAGCAAGCTGGCTGTGTGTGTGTGTGTGTGTGTGTGTGTGTGTGTGTGTGTGTGTGTGTGTGTGTGTGTGTGTGTGTGTGTGTGTGTGTGTGTGTGTGTGTGTGTGTGTGTGTGTGTGTGTGGATAGGGCTGGATGTGTGTGTGTGTGTGTTGTGAGGCGAGGTGAGGATGTTCAGTGCTGCTGTGCTGGGCTCCACAGCTGAATCATTAGAGTGCAGGTTATTGGAAACGCGGGAGATGAAGGAGGAAAGAAGCGGCAGAAGATCAGACTACAAAGCATTACTCGAGGTTTTACAAGGCCAGCCGGCAACAATAGACCCGTAATTTATGAGCTCAGCGTAAAAGAATAGCATAATTGCATTAAAAATTAATGGTAACGAGCCCTTAAACGGGGAGGGAGGTTATTAAGGAAGTGTGTATTCATCTGGTGCTGCCTGACTGATGGCTACTGGCTTGATTAATGGCTTAATTTCTATCAATTAGCAGCAAAAAACCTCCTGTGAGACCCGGGCCAAATTGGGCATTGAATTACACATCTAACTATGGGAGGGGGGGGGCACACATTATTGAAACCTGGGACACCAAGGGACTGTGTGTGTGTGTATGTGTGTGCCCTTGCCTGGTCCTAAATTGAGTTTATTGGTGTTTACTTCCCTTGTTACTGCTGGGATCTGTTCTGGCTGTCTGAAGGGGTGGAATCACTCTCCCAGTCCCACCTGGAGAAGTGCAATCACTCACCTGAGGTGCACTTGATCTGGTACAACCGCTACAATTAAACCGATGGAACGACTCCCAGCAGTGGAAAGGCAATTGGATAATCAAACTCACCTCAAATACTGTTAAACACTGTAAAGGATTTTAAAGACTAGCCTACAGTGTTTTTGGTTTGTTTACAGTCCTTATTCCTCTTCGTCCATTAAGTTAGCAGCACAACTGTTTGCCCCCAACGCATCCCCGCTTTTGTTCAGTTGAACACATCAATTAAATACCCTCTCTCCCTGTCTTTCTGCAATATAATTCTATCCAGAACACCGTAAAATTTTGCCTTAATTTGCGACCGACCTCGATACAACAAGCAGTTACTTTCCGTTATTTATTCCCCACACAAACACATATACAACAAGCGCCGCGGCAATTCAGCAGCTCGCTTGCACGGTCAATTACTGGAATTAATCAGCGGCCGTGATCTATTCGGCCTCACTGGCGCTGATTGACAAACTGGGAACGAAAGTCAAGTTTACGGAGACACTTTGGGCGCTTGCGTGACGATGTGTTGTTGAATAGCGCCCTCAGCTGACGGCAGGGCGACACTGCTATCACGATGTCATACTGTATACTCACCTTTCTCTCTGTCTCTTTTTCTCTCTGCCAAACAGCGAAAGCTCAGGAAATGTGCTTCCATTGGTCGGTTTGATTTTCTCTCTCTCTTCTGTCTTCTTAATCAATGAAGTAGACCAACAGCTCTTTAGGGGAACAATACTCTATTGATTCACACACACTCTCTCTCATCAAGAGCCTGTCCAACTCATTTTGGTAATGAGTTTGCAAGTGAGTTTTCTTACCATCCCACTCACTCACCCGTGCACAAGAGGTTACACACACCCACACACACGCATACACACACACACTCCCAGCTGAAGAGGATGATCCATAACTGCTGGGGTAATGTTTAATTAAGAAATATGGGTTTTAAATGAATGACAGCTTCCAACAATTCCTTTTAGTTGGGACTTCCTCTTTAGGTCACTGTGATTACAGAAGCAGAGTTAAAGTTATTTTAAACTACCGTTAGATGACAGTAGTCTAGGATGAAAGATTTTTCTTCGAGACGCTCTTACTGAGTTGCTGGTTACGCTGTAATTGTTTGTCCTTCTTTAGATCTCTTTCTCCCCCTCCTCCTCTCCACTGTTCTCCCCTTGCCCACTTCTCCATCCCTCTCTCTTTCTATTTGTCCTCTGGTTTTTCTTTCTTCTCACTCCATCTCCGACAGCAGTGTGCCCCTAATGCGGTGACAATTGACTGGGCCAGCTAAATTAATTTGCCAGATAATGTGTCAATATTAAATATCCAGTTTGACCTCCAGAGTAGTGGAGAGCTCTCAGAAGCAGCTATTGATTTCTGCCTGTCTGGATCTCGCCAGGCCTTCTCTCAGGTCCATTAGATTTGATTTTGCTATGAAACACATATCTTCCCTCCGCTGGCATCTGACAAACAGCATATGGAAGTCATTTTATCTACCAATAATGTGTTTGTCAAAAAGGCAGAGTCTTTAATGGATTCCTGCCGAGCAGCGCGGACTGTCTCCAGCTGACCGCTTCATGTGTGTGTGTGTTGGTGTGTGAGTTTGGGGGGGGGGGGTGCTCAGAAGACAAGTAGAGATGGAGGGCAGGGACGACGGATCAGTTGTTGATCAGTGGAAGGTTTTAGCGGTGATGTGTGTGTTATAGCGGAAGGTTTTAGTGTGTGTTATATAGTCACCCATTAAACCCAGGTGTGGATTGTGGCATGTAATGATGTGTGTGTAATGATGTGTGTGTGTGTGTGTAGGGATGTGTGTGTGTGTAGGGATGTGTGTGTGTGTGTAGGGATGTGTCACATTGCTGCAAACACTAACCAAATGAAAAACTGGAACAAATATTCATTTATTCATTAAACAGCCGGCCATGCAAGATCTGCTGTGACAGCTTCTCTGTGCCACTTAATGGATGAAATTAATTCCTGCCATTAGACCAAACTGGTGTGTGTGTGTGTGTGTGTGTGTGAATCCTCTCATATATGGGTGAATATGCACACCATGTTTTCATGTCACAGCATGTGTGTGTGTGTGTGTGTGTGTGTGTGTGTGTGTGTGTGTGTGTGTGTGTGTGTGTGTGTGTGTGTGTGTGTGTGTGTGTGTGTGTGTGTGTCGCTTACGCATGTGTGAGTGTGTTGTCTATGTGTGTGTGTGTATCTGAGTGTGTAGCTTACGCGTGTGTGAGTGGGTAGCCAACAGATGTGTTTTTGTAGCTGTTTGTGTGAGTGTATTGTACTGAGTGCCTAACCTACCTGTGTGTGTGTGTGTGCATGCGACTTGAGTGTGTAGCCGACCTGCGTGTGTGCTTTCCTATTTCGGGGCCCCGTCGCCTCTCTCACTGGATCTGAAGTGGAAGCGTGCGTGGCTGGGATTGACAGGCGGAGCGAGGGAGGCGTGCAGGGGAGGAGGAACGAGTGGGGAAGAGAGGGATGAATATGGACGGATCAGTCAAAAGATTGACAGCCGTAGAATAATAACAGCATTCAGCCTCTCGTTCAGCCTCCTTTCTGTCGCTAACTTTCCAGACGATCAGATCCCTGTCCTCCTACGCCATAGACAAATTTAAACAGTTTTATATTAAGAAAATATTCTCCGTAGATGTTCAGATGGATTGACTTTGCGGGTAACTTGAATGAATGGGTCCTGTTATAGCAGGCGTTTAGCAGGAGATGACATGCTGCTGGGGTTTGTTCTCTGCACGACAGCCTGACTACCTGCCTTTATTGTGGAACTGTCTGTCTCTCTCTGTCTGCCTGTCTGTCTATTTGTTTCTACTCTTTCTTCTTGCTTTTCTGCTTTCTTCTCTCTCTCTCTCTTCCCCCTCTCTCTGTCTGGATCTCTCTCTCTCTCTCTTCCCCCTCTCTCTGTCTGGAGCTATCTCTCTCTCTCCTTAAGGATCAGATCAGGGCATCTCTTAGCGGATGTCAGGCAGCATTAGCCAGCAGAGACACAGGCTGATGCTCCCCAGGCAGTTCACTTCTTCAGACGTAGGCTGGCCCCTCTGTAAATTTGACAGGGGACAGGTGACAACCCCATATTGTGTGTGTGGATGTGTGTGACTTCCCTCCTGTATTCAATATATTTAGTTTGACGTGTATATTCTGTAAGTGCGTACTCATGTGTGTGTAGAGCTGCTTACTGCGTGTGTATTCACGAGCGTGTGACCTCCCTATATATGTGTGTGTGTGTGTGTGTGACCTCCCTGTGTGTGTATTCATGCGCATTTGACGTCCCTGTGTGTGTGTGTGTGTTTGTGTTTCAGAGGGCACGTCTCTGGCAGAACAAGTGAGAAGGATAAAGGACATTGAGGCCATCGAGAGTGATTCCTTTGTTCCTCAGGCTTTCAAATCATCCCGAGATGGTTTAAAGGTGCGTCTCTTTCTCCCCCCCTCCCTCTCTCCCTCCCTGGGTCTCTTATTGAATTCCCCTCCCCAGTGTTCCCAGGTCCACAGACGGAGCCGACCCAATCAAGCCTCCTATTCAGGGCCGCTTGGCTCCTCCGTCTGTTGGAGAGCGAGACGCTCCGGCTCTTCTGCCGCCCTCGCCACGGAAACGAGAAGGGCGCCACAAAAGAGACGGGCCCCCGTCTGCCTCTCATTGTCTCTGTCTCTCTCCCTTTCTCCCTGTCTCTGGTTCAATTCTCTCTCTCTTTCTTTCCCTCTGCCACTCTGTCTCTCTACTTCCGTCACGATCTGCCTCTGTTCCTCATCCCCTTGTCTCTCCAACCCTTTCTCTCATTTTCTCCGTCCATCTCTTCCCTCCCCCCTGCCTTTAATGGGGGCATGAGAAGCTGATTCTTTTGTTTTCTGGACTTCTCCTCTCCTTTTCTGTCTTGAGTTCCTCTCTTGCCCCCGGTCCAGATGAGGACTCTGTCTGACTGTGTTTGATCGGCTCACTGCCAGACCTGAGCGCATACTGCCTCCTGCTGGACACATACCACACCACACCCTTCATACCTAGCAGAGCAGTCTGTGCGTGTCAACATGTGCATGTATGTGTGTTAACCTGTGTGTGTGTGTGTGTGTGTCCAGGCTGAGCCCGTGGAGGTGAAGCAGGAGCCAGAGTCAGAGCTCCAGGAGGAGGAGGTGGCCTGTCTCCCTACAGCCATCCTCTACAACGACACCCACACCCTGGCCCACCCCGCCGTGCGTACTCACCACCACACCCACAGCACCGGCTGCTCTTTCATAAGAGGGGATATGAACCCGCAAGCCCCCTTGATTTGCAGTCAAATGCTCTGCCACGAAGCTATAGCTATTCCATGGTGATCTGATCACATGGGGTGTGTGTGTATGTGTGGGGGGGGGGGGGGTAGAAGAGAGAGTGAGGGGTGGAAGGAAAGGGGGGTTGGGGGTGCATGCAAGTGGGGTCTGGAGTTAAGGAGAGCCGGGATGGATGGGAGAGGGGGGGGGAGCTGAAGGGAATGAGGGGGTTTAGGAACAGAGAGGAGAGGGGGAGCCCAGACTGTAATGTATGAGTGTGAGGAAGTCATCCATCTCTGGATGGGAAACTGAGTTAGTCCTGAAGCATGCAGATCACCCCCCCCACACACACACACACACACACACACACACCGACAGCCTGATCTATGGCAGCAATATGCCCTAGGCGGGCACTAACCAATTAGGACTGATGATTCCCATTACCCCCGGCAACCGAGCACTTGTCACCCTGGGCTCATTACCACGGCGACAGCGAGACAGGCCCCGCTCCGACATGCATTGCGCGTGTTGAATCTAACACGCAGATAACACGCCTATGGATCCATAAGCTGGCATGTTACTCACTACACACATGTCTAAGTGTGAAGAGGGTGGGGAGTTAGGCCAGAGATGAGGAAGAGCTTGTCACACACACACACACACTCACTCAGATAGTGTTCGGATGTGATTGAGGCTATTGCTCATGCATCGCCACACACATGGCTCCCACACACACACGCGTAAGCCTTCACAGACACGTACACAGACGAATGCACACACTCACACACACATATTGAATCTCGGAATGATGCGTGTCTCCACTGCTTGTGTTTGTCACACTCTGCTACATCCTGTCTCTACCAGTAGAATGTACTCAGGCTTTCCAATAAATCATGTTAATAAACACACTGCACGTCTGTCAGAGCAGACTCTCTCTCACAAACACACACATGCACTCGCATACACACACACACAGACACACACTGTCTCTGACACAAACACATCCACACAGTTTGCTGCAGTTTGTGCTGTCGTATGCTAGGTGGCCTAGCCTGTGTCATCACATGCTGCTGACCCCCGGCCCTCACTCAGGACTGACCCAGGGGTCAGTGGGGCGGGGCTGACACTCCTGTGCCAGCTTCATCATGACCGTCCTGCCGGGCAGGGCAGGGCACTGACTCACACATCCTGGGTGTCAACCTGGAGGAGGAGGAGAGGGGGAGGGGGAGGGAGTGGGAGGGGGTGGGGTTAGCGTGGTGGTAGGAGAGAGGGAACCGGGTGGAGGCAGATAACCACCACCAGCATGGACGTGAGTTGGTTATACATGTACCCATTTGTCACTTCATCTCTATGTGCTGTAAAGATGTGTGTTTGTTTTTGTGTGTGTTTGTGTGTGTGTGTTTCTCTCCAGTTGTTTGTGGAAAAGGAGAAGGCTGAGGAGATGTGGCTTGCTAGGCTGGTGTCTATGCGACAGGAGAGGCTCATGGGAAGTCCTGTTCCGTGAGAAGCTCCATCCTGGTCCTGGCCCTGGTCCATTCTTCCATGTCTAGCTATGGTCTAGTTTAGTTTGACATCTCAGATCTGCTGTGTTGAGGTTGTGGGGGTGGGGTATGTTTTTGTCTTTTGAAACTGTTTTATGATTTTTCCTTTGATTTGTAATAAACTTCAACAAATGGGACCCAGTTGTGTGTGAGTCATAAGAGGGAGATGATGATGATGATGATGATGATGTTGATGGTGGTGATGAAGAAGGCTGACTGTATCCTGTCTGACTTGTCAGACTGGCTGTAAGTATGGCTGGGCTGCGGGCACAAACCCACTCGGCTATTTGTGGTGTGACCACGTGCTTGATTTATAACAGGACTGCTGAGGATGCGACGAAGGGCAATTCCAGCTTCTTTCCCACACACTACACAAACACACACTCACACTACACACGCATACACTCACACTACACACGCATACACTCACACTACACACGCACACACTAACTCACACAGTAATGCTCATGAATATTGTTGCAAACTCTGTGGGCAGGTGGAGACCAGTATATTCTCGTACATTCAAAGGTAGGCCTGTGCTGGTCTGATGTGTGTGCTTATGAGTATGTGTGTGTGTGTCTGCATGCTTATGAGTACAAGTGTGTGTGTGTGTGTGTGTGTGTGTGTGTGTGCGTGTAAGGGTCTGTCTTTGTAACTCTCTCAGCAGATGGCGGTCCTTACATCAGTCAGCCACATGCCACAGTGTCGGGTGGCACTCCCCCAGAGACATGTTCTTCAGCTCAGCTGGTACTAACAAAGAACCACTTCAGTCAACAAGCCAACCATGTTGGGTTTTATGTGAAGAAAGACCCTTTGATGAAACAAAAACTTGTATTATAGTACAGTATGTGTGCCGTTGTCAACTGTATTTGAAGTTGTTTGGGATAGATTGGGACTTTAAATTCAGCCTTCAAGCAAGTCTGATGAAAAGTAGACTGAGCTAGTGATATAGCTAGAAGTAATGTCGAATTTTTCTGGACATTTCCATCGCTACGTTGTCATGGCAGCCACCCACAACATACCGTTCCACTGATAGAACCCTGTCGCGCTGGGAATAGCCGACCAATAGGAGGCCGAGACGGAGGTCATATGGCTCCTTGCGCGGCGACGCACCGCTTTGATATGCGGTTGGTTTCTATAGTAAAGCACACACCGCGAAGGGGCTGGGACACCTGCAGCAGGACGCGTTCTCTGGTCAGCTACTTTAGAACTCAGTGACAAATCTATATTTTGCACCGCAACTTTACCGCTCAAATCATCATGTTCAACAGTCTTCTCAGGGAATTCGATGAGGATCCATTCTTCTCGTGAGTAAATACGTTGTCACGTTGTCTCTTGTTATAGTCAATTTGCATGGACCTAATTCCAGACCTTTAGAATGTTTATTTTCATAAAACGTAAACAGCGTCGTTGGTCACTCAGACTTGATATCTCAATATTGCAAAGACAGTTATTAACTACTGGCTTCTGTAACTATTGGACAGTTTTGGCATTCGTCCAAATTATAGTATGACAGAAATAAATATGATCGCATCACAGCTTTTCCATGTAATGGTTCAAACATAGTCTACGCGTCAGTAATCATGCTGCAAAGCTTAATGACGTTTAAGTTATATAATAACGTAACTTTAATGCAAAATCATATTTATATAAAAACATATATTTATTTGTACTTATCAATAGCATAAATCAGTAGATTACAATTACACCAGTCCTTTGATGGTGGTATTCTCTCTTCAGTCATGACCTATGACCCGTTCTACCCGGCCTATTGTAGCTACTTGGTGTGTGCATGTTTACCAGCGGTTGGGTCATGCTCAACTTAGCTATGAATGTTATATTGGGCTGATGCTTAAACTGAACAGGTCAGGAATGTATGAGTACGTTGTGCAACAAACAATCCATGGTGTCTTCCTTCCCTCCCCCTCTATCCATCTACCCCTCTCTCTCTCTCTCTCTCTCTCTCTCTCTCTCTCTCTTTATAGCTCATCAAGGTAAGACTCGTTCGGTCCTCTTGGCATGTCTCAGTAATCATTCTCTATTCTATCAGTTTAGTTTGGAAACATTCCAGAACTTGGTCTCTACAGAATGTTTGAACTTGTTGAACTGATATTCTACTTCCTGTCCTCCTCGTCAGGGATCCATTCCAGGCTCACAATGAGCGCATGCGTCAGATGATGCGGAGCTTCTCGGATCCCTTCGGCCGAGACTTCGCGCCCAGTCTGATGGACAGGCGGGACCTGGGCCGTGGTAACCAGGGGCAACCAGGCTCCAGTTTAGCACTAAGGGATGGACATAGAGTAAGATCATCCCCCCCCCCTCTCTCTCTCTCTCTCTCTCTCTCTCTCTCTCTCTTGTTAGTTTCAGACTCAGTCAGGTTTAGGAGAGTTATTTTGTGTTTACATAGTTACCTGCGGTTGTCAGGTCTGTCTTCCTTGGTTGTAGCATGGAATTATTGCATGAGTCAGCTCTACCGTAGAGGACCTCTGGTTATGTGTGTATGTGACAGGTTGACCTACATACCCCTCATGTAGGTCAGTGAGTGTAACATCTCAAACACATGGTCAAACTCACCTTCATTGCCCCTTTGTTAGACATGCTTGATACAGAATCCCGCCTCTTTATCGTACCACAGGACTGATCACAGACACACACACACAAACACACATACCTCAAACTACTGAGACTTTAAAAAAAGGACTAAAAACATCTATTTTTAGCAGTTACAGTTTTGATTAACATTAGTTGATGCATTATCTATTTGTATTTGATATTTATGTTCTTACCTTGCTTTTATAATCTTAACTGTTAGCACTTGCTTCGATTTGCTTCAAATGTAAAATGCATTACAAATAAAATCTATTATTATTATTATTACATACGCATGCGCTTAACACACACACACACACACTCTCACACACAATGAGTGAGGTTTACCAGGGTCAGTGTGGACAGCAGCCATGGCTGTGTAATGTGATCTCTTTATCACTGATGTGCTGCTTCTCAACAGCAGCGGAGCAGAGCCTGGCTGCAGGGGGGGGGGCAGGGTTACGTGGAGGGTAACTGAGGGGGGGGGGGGGGGGGGGGGGGGGGGGGGGGTGCTGCTCCCAGACTCTCACACCCCCTGCATAGTTATCTTTATCCCCAGGGATAGGTATTTATAGGACTTTGATCCACTGACACACAGCTTTCGGACACCTTGTCCCCAGGGCACCGTCACCCTCCAGATTGTCAGATTTGAAAAATGTTCAAGTTTCGATGCAGTCTCTTGATGCAAGTCTCTTGATGCGAGTCTGCAAACATACAAAAACTTTTTTGTAATTTTAGGAAAAGTGTGGCAAGGTGAGAACACGTCCTCGTCCTACGGATCCATTCACCAATCAGAACACTGTAAAATCCCAGTCCCTTTTCAGTAGTGCCTTCCACGCCCACCAGGGCTGTTTTAGAGCGGCAGGTTCCTTAAACTAGATATCTGCAGTGGGGGGGTGTGGGGGTGGGGGGGGGGAGACCCAGAAGAGCCTGCTTGTAGGAGAACTGCGAAGAACACACGTCAAAATACACTGGTTTGTTTTGAAAGCAGCCTGGTTAGAGGTTACAATTATCTCGGCTAAACCGGGACATCTACATTTCACTGCTTTACCTGGGATAGCCACAGAAATATTGTTAAAGGGATTACACTCACAGATGTTGAAAAAGTATCTCGGAAGACCACGTAGACAAGCAAACTAGTGCAGTTGCCTGTGTTGTAGTATTGCTGTTGTTGTGTTTAGTAGAGGTTGGTAGACTAGTGTTTAAAGTAGATGTTTTGGTGTAGTATTATATTGTAGAGGTCAGTGTTTCGGTGTAGTAGTGTTTTGTAAAGGCTGGTGGTGGGTGTTTTTGATGTCATGTTTACATCTTGCTGTTGTTTTCCTCTCTAAGCATTTGTTTGGCAAAGCGTCCTGGCATGAACACACAGTTATCATGACCCACAGATCTGCCCTGCATAGCTCCCCAGTATCAGGTGCACTGTGTGGACCTTCCCTTCAAACATCTGTGCTCTGTGTGGATCATTTACATTTAGCAGACGCTCTTATCCAGAGCGACTTACAGTACAGGGACATTCCCCTCGAGGCAAGTAGGGTGAAGTGCCTTGCCCAAGGACACAACGTTATTTGGCTTGGTGGGGAATCGATCCGGCAACCTTCTGATTACTAGTCTGACTCCCTCACCGCTCATCCATCTGACTCCCTGTCTCAAACACACACACACACACACACAGGACTGTATAGGTGTCACTCTCACTACCTGCTTACTTAATCTCACCTTTCAAGAGGCTAAATTAGGGACAGCTAATGTGCTGTCTATAATCAGAGTAGACATAGGTTCAAGTGCTATATTGATTTCATGTTTTGTTTTGAGGCAGTTTAGCTCCACTACAACTAAAGCTTCCTAGGCCTAGCTCTAGAAGCCATTCTTCCAAAGCACACCTCTCTCAGGGATCCGTCCTAGCAGTTCCTAGAACACATGCCTTCAGAGCTCATCTCTCACCATGGTGGTTCACAGACAGCTGGCCTCTGCTACCCAGCTGGCCTCTACCAGCCCCCCTCCCCCCCACACACACCCTCTGGCAAGGAAACCTAGCCTGCTAGTTACAGGAACCCATATGTGTGATTGTGGAACAGTTCCTAGAACTCGCATCTTGGAATAACAGCAAGTGGGCCTCTTTGCCCCCTACCTCCCACCCAGGGGAAAAGAGATGGGGTGAGCTAGACATAGAGAAAGGAGGACAGGACAGGGAGTCAGGACAGGACAGAGACACATGACAGGACCAGTGAGATAGGGACACTGGACAGATAAATGAGACAGGACAGGCAGACAGGACAGGGAGACAGGACAGGAAGACAGGACAGGACAGGCAGACAGGACAGGGAGACAGGACAGGAAGACAGGACAGGACAGGACAGGGAGACAGGACAGGACAGGGAGACAGGACAAGACAGGACAGGGAGACAGGACAGGACAGGAAGACAGGACAGGGAGACAGGACAGGACAGGGAGACAGGACAGGGAGACAGGACAGGACAGGAAGACAGGACAGGGAGACAGGACAGGACAGGACATGGAGACAGGACAGGACAGGACAGGGAGACAGGACAGGAAGACAGGACAGGACAGGGAGATGGGACAGGACAGGGAGATAGGACAGGACAGGACAGGAAGACAGGACAGGACAGGGAGATGGGACAGGACAGGGAGATAGGACAGGACAGGACAGGGAGACAAGACGAGACAGGAAGACAGGACAGGGAGACAGGACAGGAAGACAGGACAGGACAGGGAGACAGGACAGGACAGGGAGACAGGACAGGACAGGACAGGAAGACAGGACAGGGAGACAGGACAGGACAGGGAGACAAGACGAGACAGGTCAGGGAGACAGGACAGGACAGGGAGACAGGACAGGACAGGACAGGGAGACAGGACAGGAAGACAGGACAGGACAGGGAGATGGGACAGGAAGACAGGACAGGACAGGACAGGACAGGGAGATGGGGCAGGACAGGGAGACAGGACAGGACAGGGAGACAGGACAGGACAGGACAGGAAGACAGGACAGGACAGGGAGACAGGACAGGAAGACAGGACAGGACAGGGAGATGGGACAGGAAGACAGGACAGGACAGGGAGATGGGGCAGGACAGGGAGACAGGACAGGACAGGACAGGGAGACAGGACAGGACAGGGAGACAGGACAGGACAGGACAGGGAGACAGGACAGGAAGACAGGACAGGACAGGGAGATGGGACAGGACAGGGAGATAGGACAGGACAGGATAGGGAGACAGGACAGGACAGGACAGGGAGACAGGACAGACAAATGAGACAGGACAGGGAGCCAGGCCAGGACAAAACCCAAAATAATGTGTTAAAGACCCCTCCATCCATGCTCTACATTTTGCACTCTCACCCTCTCCCCGTCCATCTGTCTATAAATACACACCAGTGCTCCAAAAGGAACCAGCATGTATTAGTGCAGAGATTCCTCTGGGAAGTATAATTGGCTGTGGACTTCATAGATCCCTATCATCCGGGAGCGTTTTACATCACAGTGACCTTTGGAAAGAGCTGAGTGGGCGGGCTGGGACCGCTGCTGTTGACCGGGCCAGGTCTGCAGCCCGTCCAGAGCTTCCCAGAATGAGGTTCTGTTTCAGCGCTAAAGCCCACCCTAATCCCAGGCAGCGTGGCCCAATTACACACACTGCACCGGGCTCTCAACACCATGGTGACCCCTGTCCTGCACGCACACACACACACTCACACACCACACATACTCTCTCACACACACATACTCACATACACCAAACACAAACATATGTTCTCTCAAACACCACTCATACACACACGTAGGCCTACATTAACACACCACATACACCAAAACACTTACACACACACACATAAAACACCACTGTGATCCTTGTACCATGCACAAACTCCCTGCCCCCGGCCGAGGGCCAGACTGCTGGGATGTTTGTCCAGGACTGCAGGGTCATAAACACCCCAAGGGACTGGTCAGAGGTGATGAAGGAGGGATGGTTCGCCTCTCCTCCTGTCCTTCTCCCCGTGGGCAGGTTCAAGGCCTTGTGCAGCACAGGAACTGTGTCAGGAGCTTAGTAGCCGCCGCGCTCAGTAAAATGAGAGGTTCTCAAAGCCTTGAGAACCTTGAAGAATGTTTGATGGAGTGTGTGTTTATGTCCTTTGACATGACAGGACATGAACATGTGTGCGCGCAAATGTGTGTGTTTGCCAGAATAGTCACACCTTTGTCTGATTCCATGCTATTCTATGCTAGGCTAGGCTAGGCCAAGCTATGCCATGCTATGCTAACTTCTGACTGTTACAATGTGCTGCTTCTTCAGGGGATGAGTCAGTCGCTTTCTCCCTTCAGCAGTGGTGACAGCACGGTCAGTAAGCCTAACCCTAACCAACGCTGTTTGAATTTTCAAACGTTTGACAGACATGCAGCATGCGCCAACACTAACCCAGCCCAGACAGCTTAACCCTGTTTAACACACTCTCTCAGCATGGGACAATCTTCTGGTTGGTGGAGGAGATAGCTAGAGCAGACATATCCACATATTAGGTTACACTTGGGCCATAGAGTTGATCTATCTCAGCTGTCTATACTGGCTGATGAGGACACTTGGTCGAAGGGGGGGTTCTGTTATGACCTATAGACATTAAACAGTAAAGTAAACATCGATATCTCATATCAGCTGCGGCTCTGTTGGTGTGTAGCAGGTGTTGGAGGGGGGGCTAGAGGAGGTGTGTTGATAGTGATCTCCCTGCTGCAGCCAGGGGCCACTCTATATAAAGGACTGCCCAGTAAGAGCTGCTCTCTGATCAAGCCCCTCAGATACCTGAAGGGGGAACACTACTTTATAATTATACGGCATTGGTGTGTGTGTGTGCAAGCGTATGTGTATGTGTGTGTGTGTGCGTGTGTGTGTGTGTGTGTGTGTGTGTGTGTGTGTGTGCGTGTGTGCGTGTGTGCGTATGTGTGGATATTTACTGGATATGGCTGTTTTATGAGCTGGTAATGTCAGTCCACCAGCTGGCATACTGGGGCAGGTCAGTGAGCAGGGAAGGCAGGCTGACTGGGAAAGTTACAGTTCTGCTTTGTGTAATGGAATGGAAGTGCTCATCCAGATATATTAACTGCTGTGTTGTATTCTGGGGAAGGTTATGAAGCACTTTAACCTGTGTATTTGTATCTAACCACAGGCAGTTAAACTGTAGGAAATGTTTACAGGCATTTGTTCAAACTTGTAAACGTTCTCCATGATGAGAACATATACATGCAACCTCTACACAGCCTCTATTTAACCTCTGAACGATCTCTGACAATCAAGTGACAAACTCTGCTTTTCTCTCTCTCTCTCTTTCTCTCTCTCTCTATCTCTCTCTCTCTGTCACTCTCTCTCTCACTCTCTTTCTCTCACTCTCTCTCTCTGTCTCTCACCCCTCCCTCCCAGAACATGGAGGTGAGGAATCCCTTCAACATGTTTGACAGGATGATGGTGGGAATGAGGAGCAGGATGGAGGACATGCACCGAAACTTTGTGAGTGAATTAAGGCTGCTGTCTCCATGTGTGTGTCTGTGTGTATAGTCATACCTATCTGTGTTTGTGTACAGTATGTGTTTACTCATGTCTATCTGTGTGTGTGTGTGTTCCCCAGGAGAACCCGTCGACAGAATCCAACAGTCACTCGTTCAGCTCCTCGTCAGTGATGACCTACTCCAAGGTTGGGGATGAGGCCCCCAAGGTGTTCCAGGCCTCCTCACAGACACGCCGCGCTCCAGGAGGGGTAGGGAACACTCCGGAACACGCCCCAACATAACATGACATTCTCGGACACACCTTAACACGCCACACTATAACATGCTGGGATATGCCTTAACGCAACATAATATGCTCGGAAACATTATAACATGCCTTAACATGCCGCAACACGACAAGAAACCCCCAAAACCTGCAGCTACACACCCTAGCATCTGGGGTCTGACCACTGATTGGTCATCCTTACACAGCAAGCCTGTTGATTGGTCCAATGCGGCATGCTGATGATTGTGATTGGCTGTCCCTGGCCCAGATCAAGGAGACGAGGCAAGCTGTGCGGGACTCGGAGAGCGGCCTAGAGAAGATGTCCATCGGCCACCACATCCAGGACCGAGGTCACGTGATGGAGAAGAAACACAACAAGAAGACTGGGGAGAAAGAGCTCAACCAGGACTTCGAGAACCTGGACGAATGTAAGACCTCCACACACACACACACACACACCAATAGATACACACAGACAGATAGATACTCACACACATCAATAGACACACACACACACACACACAGAAAGATTGAGACTGTACGCACGTGTGATGTGACCTCTGACCCCATCTCTCCAGCTGAGGCTCAGTCCTTCGATGAGGAGTGGCAGAGGGAGGTGTCCAAGTTCAGATCTTCTGGCCCCATGTCCTCTCTGGAGGCCCCCAGGCCCCCCCGAGGAGTCCAGCGTGCCGCCCTCACCAGCCCCCAGCAGGGCCACAGGTCAGTACCACACACACACACACATAGATACACACACTCACACGTCAACCGTACTGCCCTCACCAGCCCCCAGCAGGGCCACAGGTCAGTGCCACACACACACACGTGCATCAGAAAACACAGCACAAATAGTGACCCAACACCATTGACACCTTACACCATACGTCTCACCCAGTCCTGTAACTTAAGCGGTACAGTCAGTTTTCAAGTTCATGAACGTCTAGACGTAACTGTGTCTCTGTGTCTTCCCCTTTCTCCTCATCAGGAACAAGCCTGCAGCAGAAGGCAAGCAACAATCGCACTTCGATAACCTCAATGTGACAGGAACTGGGGTGCCCAAGCAGTAGGCGTTTATGTGTGTGTGTTTGTGTGTATGCTAATAAAGCTTTCTTCAACAGCTACACACTGGTGCTTCACATGCAGTACATGCTCCTCTCTCTACATGTATGTTCGTCAGAGACATACATGTTAGTCCACACACGTGTCTCCCTCATCACAGTGTAGAAGGTAACAACCTAATCACACGAATGCTGACATTAAGCTAAATGAAAATGCTGAAATGATTTATTTCCTTCAAAAATGTGGGTAAAATAGTGTTTAGAATCACGCTTGGCAACCTTTCTTTTATAGCTGTGTCATCCTGCCAAAGGGGTGGGATTTGTAACTAATTTGTGACTAATTTTGATTGGTTCCTCAATGCCAGTCAAGCTTACTTAGGCTTACTTAGGTAGCTAAACCTACTGAAGTGTTGCAGTAGCACACACCAGGAACGCATAAGCTATCAAGTTCAAATGATATCAAAAGTTATTTCAAAACAGTACAAAGACACAAACTTCTGATAGAAACAGAAGTTTCCAAGCACTGGAATGGTATAACTAGATTTTCGCAACTGTAAAGTATCAATTAGGAATACATTTCAAAGGTCATGAATAATAAAGTCTCAATTTGCCTCTGCTTGTTCTCCATTGGTCATAAATGCACCAAAAGGACACTGAGCTCTTTAAGTGCACTTAGACATCCTGTCTGTATGTAATTATATTTGGAAGTTTAGTAGTGGGCACTGTTCTATAAAATGTAATGTATCTGCTGTAATCTTTGTAAAAAAAAAAAAAAAGAAGATGATTATACCCTTTTTATATTGTTACTTTTTGAAAAAAAATTATGTTTTGCATTCAGTTGTCTACTCTGTTCCGGTCAAGATGAAAATGTCTTGAGTGCTATTCTAAAAGAGTCTCTTGGAATCTTTACAGATTGTATTGGGGTCTTTGGTTCATTGGTTTCAAATGAAAATAAATGTCTCTAAAGAGTCTCTCTCCTTGAAAAATTGGGCGTGTTTGTAAATTATTTGTTGCACTGTGTATCTAAACTTTAACTTACAATGTAGAGCAGGCCTACTTGTGTGCAGTTTGTGTGTGTTTGGAGTGTAGTGTGTATATTTGTGTTTAGGGGGTGGATGCAGCGTGTCTGCATGTATGTGTTTGGGGGGGGGTGTAGTGTGGGTGTGTGTTTGTGGGGGAGGGGGGTGTAGCAGGGGCGTAATGTGTGTGTGTGTGGTATTTTTAGGGCAGACCTGTCAGTGACTCAGAGCCTTCTGAGCTGTCTCACACAGCTGTTAGGAGATCAGTGACATCACGTGCACTGTCATGTGCTTTGTGATTGAGCTATGCCTCATTTATCAGTGTGAACTCCACTAAGACTATTAAGACCACAACTTTCATCTGTAGTAAGATCTGTACCACATGTCAATCAGTTAGATTTAGATCCATCTATCTTTCAAGCTTTATTTAATCAAAGTCAATCTGATTTATTTATTTTTATAACTTTCATTTGCCATCCAAAAGCCTACTAGCTACTTTGCTTGATGCATGTCCACAGCCCCTGCCATCTCTTGGAAGTTTCTTGAAGAATAATGAAACCTTGCGCCATTCAGACTCTTCTGTCCCAGTGTCCAAATGTGGAATGCCAACATAGAACATGAAGTGCATGTTGGGGAGGGAAGGAGAGGGGAGGGAGAGGGGCGGTCATGGGTCTCCTGTGTCAGTCTCAACACCCAGAGGTGTGTTTATGTGACAGAGACCATGAGTCACCAAGGATCGCTGCCCTCTCAGGGGGTCAGGGCGAGACTGGATCCCAGAGAACACCTGCATGGCCTGGGTAGCTGACTAGAGCTACCCCCCTCCCTGGACGCTAGTCTGGAGCTGAGATGAACTGACAGATCTATAACTTCAAACTACATTCGATAAGAAACGTTTTATTAACAAAAATTGCAAGTTTTAGCACAAAGGTTTTTTGTTTCGTTTTTTTATCTGAAAGCATTAGGTGTGCTACACCACTTTTGCCACCTAGTGGTCATATTGTATAATTACACCATATTTACATCCTCCTCCAATACAAAGCAAGAAAAAAAACAAATTAACCTCAATCATTATTATGATGGATCATAATAGTGGAACAATCAATCAAGAGTCCGTATCTCTACATAATGCCTTGGGCTTGTCCCTTGCCCGCAATCTTCTTGGAACACTCCAGCAGGGCGTTGTGAATGTCTTTGGCACAGGAGATCTGAGACTTGATCATGCTGAGGTACTGCGAATAGGACAGGGACTCCGTCTGCACTGTGTCTGGCTTGGTTGCCGTGGGAACCAGGTTAGGGGAGTGCTTGGCGCTGTCGATGCTCTGGGAGAGACACTCGTAAGCCAGCCGCTGGGAAGATGAGAGAAGGATGAGAGATAAATCAATCTTTCTTCCTTTTATAACAAAATAAATTGTGGAGGGAGTAGACTGTTGAATTTTCTACTGATGTAGACTTTAGAGTGTGAGAGGGTAAATGAGAATGAGAAAAGACAAATACAGGGATAGACAGAGAGAGACAGAGTGAGAGGGTGAGTGAGTCTTACCAAGCACAGTTCCAGTTGATCACACAGGGCATAGAACTCCTCCAAGCTCTTATCAAAGCGCTGTACAGAAGCATCGCTGCTCTTACTGAAACAACACAAAACACATGTAATTTACGTCAACAAAAAGGGCATTTATCTACTTGTGTGGCGTGCATTTGCATGTACGCTACTTACATTCCATTATCGATCGAAGTATTGTGTCCTAGATTCAGGGATGCAATCTTCATCACATTCTATGAATGGGAAATAGCACAGTATTATTCAAATGATACAGTCTAATCTTTTGTCTTACTGCATTGAGGCCTTTCAAGGGTGTAAGTGCACAGTTCTGATAGGAAATTGCATAAAGCTACTACAGTAAAAATGTAATAAGGTATCGATGTTTTTTTCTTTCTAAGTTTACAAAAATGTGTGGATTAATCAACTTGTAGAAAATTCTGGACTTTCGTTTAATTAATTACATTTTAAAGTTTAAAACAGATTAGTAGTCTACTAATAAGCTAAATGATACATTCTCAATCGAATCGACAACCAGTTACAGTACAGCCAGTGCGTCTGAAAAACGAAGAACACCAACGTGTGCGTACCTGAAGACTCTCTTTCAGCTGAGGAATCAACATTTTAAATCGATGAACAGGGTCAAAATCTTGCTGTTGACTCAACTGCTGTTGCTGTAAAGAAGCAGCTTGCTGCATTCCAGCTTGTGAAATCGGTACACCAGGTTGTTGGGCTGCCATTTTGACGGACTTCCTTTCGCTCTGGCTAGAACATCAACTACCGGGATCCCAGACTCTAGCGCATTTCAAAATAAGAGTCGACTGAGAAAGGCCCCTTGGTGGCGTTGTTGTTTCCTACAGAAACCCCGTAGTTCAGAGCGCCATTCGATTACTGCAACACTATCCAAAATGGCAGGAGCTGATGGAGACGATTCCCTTTACCCCATCGCCGTGCTCATTGATGAGCTGCGGAATGAGGATGTTCAGGTAAGAACAAAAGTTTCATCAATAATTTTGAGAGTTTATGCGACCATTTGCTGTCATTTATTTGAGTAGTGGCTATGCCTGTGTTTGAAATACACGGTTGCTATTTACCGACATATCCCGGCCAAGGCCTTGGCCTGTCTCCAGCCGGGCGGACCCAGCCTTTTTGCTAAGCTAACTGACTTGCCAACGTTAGCTAGGTAGCTGCCAATATTGCGGATTGGTAGCTACGAATTATGAAGTGGGAACCATTTATGTATGTATTACTTTCTAAATATATGATAATATGAACACATTGATGGTATTTAATTAAAGTACGCAACCAGGCCAACAAGATGTAGCTAACCAGGTCACTGGGTTGATGTTGGCTATGCTAGATCTGGCTCGCAATCAATGACCGTGATTAGCTAGCCAGGCTTGTTGGCTAGCTCTAACGACATTAGCATAACATCATCCATCATCACAGCTATCAACTGGGTAAGTTTGGTTAACCGACTTGCAAACGCAGCTATCGTAATCGTATTGGCGTTATGACGTGCACTAACCCTGTGAATATCAAGAAAGCGCTTTCTAGATGTGTACTGACACTATAGTACTGTACCTTGGCTATCTAATTAAAATCATAGCCCGCATATTTTTAGCCCACGCATCAAGCTAGTTATGCAAGTCCTAACATGGATCTAAACACGTTTGAAAAATTCCTGACGACTGACGTCAGCCTAGCAAGATACATTTCCATGTCATTTAATTATGTTGAATTGTTTTTGTTTTTTTCCTCTGCAGCTGCGATTGAACAGCATTAAGAAGCTGTCCACCATCGCTTTGGCCTTGGGAGTGGAGCGCACCCGCACTGAACTCCTCCCCTTCCTCACAGGTAAGAGCACAAGGCCTCAGCTGACAGGCACAGGTTCATTAGAATCCTGTCATCCAGTTGTCATTCTATCGAAGCCTCAGTCTACTCTACACTACTGGAGTTTACTATGAGATATTAACTGATGCCAGTTAGGCAAACTAGACAAGATGGACCAGTAAGCTGTATGCATGGAATCCTTGAAACAGTGAAAACAATGTTGAAGCTCTAGGGTGATAAAGTTTGACGGTAGAGAAACGAATTAGTGGTCTTCTTAGGATTGATTGGTTCATGTATTGACTGTGGGATGGGACTTGGGCAGACACCATCTATGATGAGGACGAGGTACTCCTGGCCTTGGCCGAGCAGCTGGGAAACTTCACCATGCTGGTTGGAGGACCAGAGTACGTCCACTGTCTGCTGGTGAGTACCGCTGGTTCTACTGGAGGGGTCGAGGGAGCAGTGGTGAAGACTTGGCCCTCTAAACTCAGAGATTTGGATTGAGATTTCAGTTTGTCAGGCTTAAATGGCCTTGATTTGTGTTAGAAACTCCTAATAAAATGGGAAGTCAACAAATGTGTTATTGCACATGACATGTCATCATCTCATTGTGGTGTGTGTGTGTGTTCCTCCCTCCAGCCCCCCCTGGAGAGCCTGGCCACAGTGGAGGAGACGGTAGTGAGGGACAAGGCTGTGGAGTCTCTGAGGAAGATCTCCCAGGAGCACTCCCCCGTGGACCTGGAGGTGCACTTTGAGCCCCTGGTCAAGCGCCTGGCCAGCGGGGACTGGTTCACCTCCCGCACCTCCGCCTGCGGCCTGTTCAGCGTCTGCTACCCACGTGTGTCCAGCACCGTCAAGGCAGAGATCCGCCAGTGAGTATCCCCCCCCCCCACCCCCCTCAAGGCCATGGTAACAAAGCTGATGTGGAGTTTTGTTTGTCATTAAGTTTTTTCGTGTGTTATTTATTGCTGCTGTGTGTGCTGAGGGTATAACTTGTTGGGGGGTGTTTGTTTTTGCTGCCTTACATTGTGTGAAGAGGGTTTGTGCTTCTAGTTGACAACATTCAGTGAAGACTTCCATTTAAATTCTCTTACTCTGTAAAGGGGGTTAGCTCTTGAACGTGCAGCTTTGCTATGAAAACACCTTGTGTTGTGAGACACAACACGGCGTTTGCAGCTGTAGTGTGTCCTGATGGCTCTGTCTCCTCCCCCTCTTCACAGGCACTTCCGCACGCTCTGCTCAGACGACACGCCCATGGTGCGCCGCGCCGCTGCCTCCAAGCTGGGCGAGTTTGCCAAGGTCCTGGAGCTAGACTATGTCAAGTCTGACATCATCTCGCTCTTCACCGCCCTGGCCTCCGACGAGCAGGTACGCTACTACACAACACACACACTGACATGAGGCATGTGTACACACACACACACACTCACAACAGTAACAAACACCACATACAACTGCAAACACAACATACAAAGCTAAATCGAGTGTCATTGGATATGGACCCCCAGTCATCCCTCCTGTCTCGAGGACTCTCGATGTTCCATTGATGCATGTCACAACTGGAGCTGTGTTGCCCCCCTCTCCTCCTGCCGTCTCCAGGACTCTGTGCGTCTGCTGGCGGTGGAGGCGTGCGTGAGCATCGCCACCCTGCTGCCCCAGGAGGACCTGGAGACCCTGGTGATGCCCACCCTGCGCCAGGCTGCCGAGGACAAGTCCTGGAGGGTTCGCTACATGGTGGCCGACAAGTTCTCTGAGGTAGGCATCGGGTGTGTGTGTGTGTGTGTCTACTGTTGTCTCTGTGGTGGCTGAGGTAGGCCGGGGCTGGACATGTCAGATTCACAGTGTTAATTCACTGATATTGGCATCTATAGAAACTGTCTAACAGTTCCAGTGTTATAAATACAGTATAAGAGGACTTCCACAGAGTCCTCCATTTTCTTTGTTTCCTTCCGACGTGATATTTTAGAAATATCTACTGGCTGTGAAGCCACAGTTGTCCTGTCCATGTAACCCACTTCTGGATACTTAATATGTGTGTGTGTGTGTTCCTGCAGCTCCAGAAGGCTGTGGGTCCAGAGATCACCAAGAACGACCTGGTCCCGGCCTTCCAGAACCTTCTGAAGGACTGTGAGGCTGAGGTCCGCGCGGCCGCCGCCAACAAGGTCAAAGGTGAGCGTTGATCCTGGATGTTGACTCGTGATTTCTCTCGTACCCCAGAGATATCTGAAACGGATCGATACGTTTACAGACCTCAATGTGCGTCAACTTAAACCTCAACAAGATGACGCACCGCTGCTCCCAAAATAATCCTGTCTATTCTAGAACTTCTATAGCCATCTTCCATCCCCTCTCTCGCCTAATCTGTAGTTCTACTCTTGTTGTCGTCATCAGAGTTCTGCGAGAACCTTCCGGAAGACAGCAGAGAGACCATCATCATGACTCACATCCTTCCCTGCGTCAAGGTAACATACACCTCGCCAAAACCAACCCTCTCCACTCGTCAGTGTTTGCCCTATCAGAAGCTCGACCCAAGTGGTGTCAGTAGTGAGTCATGAGATGTTGGGACCTGAGGAGCTTGTGTTTCCAGAGGCTAGCGTCATGAGTTCTGCTGCAGCACTAATGGAAGACTCTGGGGAGAATCACCAGGCTGTTTCTGCCTTTCTCTGAAATGCAGACGAAAATTCTGATTGTATTTCTAGACCCACGGTGAATCGGTTCTTAGTTTGTGCCAAGTCTCAGTGGTGACCAGTTAATGTTGTGTTTTGAAACGTTCACTGCAGACTGGGTCGATGAAATGAGTGTCATGGTGCTGTGTAGTGCTGTCCAGCAGAGGGCGGTGTCTACTTGTTTCTCCATGGCTGACAGCAGGGAGGGGACTGTCCAGTGGGCTGATGTTCATATGGGGGCTGAATGGGAGTTTAGTCCAATTAACACAATGTGTTTTTCAACGATCATTGTGTTGATGATTCTGGAGAAGTGTTTGTCCTATTCTCTGACTATAAGTGAGTTATTATGGGCCAATTCTAAACTTATTTATTTTCCATTCAAATCCATTCTAGGATTGCTCGTTTGATTTTAAATGGGTGCAAAACAATCTCAATAGGAGCTCTTCGTAGAATGCTGTTTTTCTTGTGTCTGGACACTTGGTGTAAACAGCTCAGATTGATGTCCCTCTCTCTCAGACACACACACACATAGTGTCTCTGTCTGTGAGTGTGTGAGTGCCAGGTCCTGCTTACCCTGTCAACACAGGAGCCAGGCAGCTCTGGTGACAGCCTCGCGCCTCGGAACACCTAGGGCTCAGCCAACAGCCTCACCTTCTACAGCACTGACTTACCCAACCGCCTCACGTGCTTCTAGAACTGTGCCACGGAGACGTTGCCCCGGTCAGAGAGCCCCAGTGGAGGCAGCATCATCAGTGGTGCCTCAGGGCCTGAGCCCACCCCAGGGCCTGAGCCCACCCCAGGGCCTGAGCCCACCCCAGGGCCTGAGCCCACCCCAGGGCCTGAGCCCACCCCAGGGCCTCAGCCCACCCCAGGGCCTGAGCCCACCCCAGGGCCTGAGCCCACCCCAGGGCCTGCCTGATTCCACCCCAGGGCCTCAGCCCACCCCAGGGCCTGAGCCCACCCCAGGGCCTGAGCCCACCCCAGGGCCTCAGCCCACCCCAGGGCCTGAACCCACCCCAGGGCCTCAGCCCACCCCAGGGCCTCAGCCCACCCCAGGGCCTCAGCCCACCCCAGGGCCTCAGCCAACCCCAGGGCCCGAGCCCACCCCAGGGCCCGAGCCCACCCCAGGGCCTCAGCCCACCCCAGGGCCCGAGCCCACCCCAGGGCCCGAGCCCACCCCAGGGCCTGAGCCCACCCCCTGCTCTCCCAGCTGAGCTGCTGTCTGGCCACAGGGCTGCCTGCTGATGGCTGGAGTTAGCATCTAGCTTACACTTAACAACACAGGGTTTTCTCTTTTGGTTTCAAAGCTTTCTGAAAATGTGTTAGTTAAGGTGGTAGGGTGGAGTTTGTCTTCAGACCGGGGGGGGGGTTGGGGGTAGTGCTAGTTTGTGCGATAGACTGATGCGTTCTGCGGAGAAGGGAGACTGGCGTTGGTCACTGTTTGGAATGGAAGGGAGAAAACAGGACAACGGCGGATATCGCAAAAAAGGGGTGGATTGCTTAGTCGGTCGCCTTAACTGAAAAGTGCTGTGGAAGACCCTGAGAACACCCACATGCATATCATGTCTCAGTCTTGTAATAATGTACTAATGTATAAGGTACTATTTAATCCAAAATTACATATGGGGGGGGGGGGGTGATTGAAACTGCAACTTCTTGATCTGCAGTGAAATGCTCCACTACTGAGTGATCCATCCCTGTCTTCCTGTCCTGTAGTTTGTGTTTAGCAGTAAGTGTCATGTGTTTCCTGTTGGGCAGTGGTTAACTGAGTGTGTCCTCACCTGGTCTGTCCCTGTGTAGGAGCTGGTGTCTGATACCAACCAGCATGTCAAGTCTGCCCTGGCCTCCGTCATCATGGGCCTGTCCACCATCCTGGGCAAGGACAACACCGTGGAGCACCTGCTGCCCCTCTTCCTGGCTCAGCTCAAAGATGAGGTAGGCCCACTGCTTCACTGGTGCTATCTAGAGGGGGGTAGGCCGACTCTCTAGAGGGGGGTAGGCCTAGTGTCTAGAGGGGGTTAGGTCTACTGTCTAGAGGGGGGTAGGTCTACTGTCTAGAGGGGGGTAGGTCTACTGTCTAGAGGGAGGAAGGTGTGTGTGTGTGTGGGGGGGGGGGGGGTAGGCCTACTGGTGCACTGTTTTATTAAGGGAAGTAGGCCTAATGATGCTAGTGTGTTTATTGTTGAATGGAAGTTGGTCTTGCTGCTACAGGCCTATTAGATTGCAGGAAATGTAAGGTTATTGATCAGATGGCTACATTTCAAGGACAGTGCGGTTTTTATCAAACCACCTCTGAGTTTAATATCCTGCCAGCCTACCACGGTCCATGTAGCTGCCTCACAGAGAAGGTACTAGAGGCTGGGAGGGCTCCAGCCTGCTGGACCGTATGTAGGTCATCCCTCCAGAGCGGCAGGTCTCAGGGGCTGGTCCTGTGACTCATCCCCGGCCTGCTGCGGCCTGGTGGCTGGCTGGCTGGCTGGCTGGTGGCTGGCTGCTGAGTCATACCTGCCCCAAGGCCATCAGACAGGTTCTTGGTAAGCAGCATGAACCTGGCTGTGGTTATGCCTGTGTGGATCCCAGGCACACTGTCTCTGGGCCAGGCCCAGTAGGCTGGGTAGCTTCTAACGCCTGCACCTGGGGCCTTCAGGAGGTGAGCTCTGTGGGCTGCAGCCTCCCTTTACCTCATGGGATTCCAGCTGATGGGCGTGGCCTCTGCGCCGGCCTGCCTGCAGGTCTGCAGGAGATGAGAAGGTGTCAGAGCTGAAGCTCATATGTGCACAGGCCCAGACGCCTGACCCAGCCGCCTATTAAAAGATGGCCTAGTTGTCTCCACGCTCATATCTGACGTCGTCTTCACACTCCCCCCCCCCCCCCCCCCCCCCCCCCCCCCCCCCCCTCCTTGTATCTGCTTTTTGATGGAATCAGTGAAGGTCTCCTCGCTATTCTAGTTTGCTGATGACTAAACCAAACCCAAGCATAGGAGAAAAGGAAGGAAAGATATTTCAACACTTCTGTCACATTCTGCCACTCCCACCCACCCACCCTTGCTCTCTTTCTCCTTCGCTCCCTCTCTTCCTCCTTTCTCTCCTTCTCTCCCTCCTTCCTTCTGTCCCTCTAGTGCCCCGAGGTGCGTCTGAACATCATCTCCAACCTGGACTGCGTCAACGAGGTGATTGGGATCCGCCAGCTGTCTCAGTCGCTGCTGCCTGCCATCGTGGAGCTGGCAGAGGACGCCAAGTGGAGGGTCCGCCTGGCCATCATAGAGTACATGCCCCTGCTGGCAGGACAGCTGGTGAGACACATACTTTGACTGATTTTGAAATCCGACGTTTAACAGCTAGTGTCTACCTTTTGATGTTGGGAGCCTGTACTGACCTGTGTGTTTGTGTCTTCAGGGAGTGGAGTTCTTTGATGAGAAGCTCAACACACTGTGTATGGCTTGGCTCATCGACCACGGTAAGACCCTGCACAGCCAGGTCACAGCCAGGTGTCTTTAGGACCCTGGAGAGCTGGGTGGAGGAGCTGGGTGGGTGGGGGTGCGTGGGTAGTGCATCTCTGTGTCTAGACAGTAGAGACGGTGTTCTGCGCCTTGTGTGCCAGTCTCCAGACAGCCTTTGAGTAGCTACTGTATCAGTGTCGTGTTTGTTTTGTTTGACAGTGTATGCCATCCGGGAGGCTGCCACCTGTAACTTGATGAAGTTGGTGGAGAAGTTTGGGGCAGAGTGGGCACAGAACACCATCGTACCCAAAGTGCTGGGCATGGCCAATGACCCCAACTACCTCCACAGGATGACCACGCTGTTCTGCATCAACGTGAGTACACACACACACACACACACACTGAACACACACTGAAAACACACACACATGCTGAAAACACACAGAAATCCAGACTTCCTAACTTAACCCTAATACTAGGAAAGCTTCTTATAAGGGATAACATTTTAATGACTGGACCAGGGACTTTCTGTAGCTCTTCTGTCTATCTCACAGCGCGCACACACACACACACACACACACACACCCTACTTTGCTTCTCACACACGCAACACACCCAAAACACCACCCACTCACACACATTCACTCTCACACACCCAAAACGGCACGTGCACTACACCCAGTCCACGTGTGTTGACCTGCTCGTCCCCGTGTGCGCTCCCAGGCCCTGTCTGAGGCGTGTGGTCAGGACATCACCACCAAGCACATGCTGCCCGTGGTCCTGAAGATGTCCAACGACCAGGTGGCCAACGTGCGCTTCAACGTGGCCAAGTCCTTACAGAAGATCGGGCCTGTCCTGGAGAGCAGGTACTGTGTGTGTCAGAGGGGGTGCTGGGAGACCAGCACACTGTTGGGGTGCTCCTATCGCCTGCAGACGGAGGGGTGTGGGATGTGTTGCGTGTAGGGTAACAGCCTGTGGTGTCCCTGCAGTGCCCTGCAGACAGAGGTGAAGCCAGTGCTGGAGAAGCTGGCCACAGACACAGACATGGATGTCAAGTATTTTGCCCAAGAGGCCATCAGTGGTACGTACACACAGACACACTCGCACACACTTCAAATGGAGATTTGTTGCCATTTGAAGGCATGTCGTTTTAGCCGTCAGGTATATTTCTAATTCTTTCCCTTCTGCTTGTTCCTCTGTCCTCAGTCCTAGCCCTGGCATAATCCACCGACACAGATAACCAAGACTCCAGACGTCAGAGAGATCCCTTTTCACACGACAAAGATATTTATTGATGTTCAGGAGTAACTGGTTCATCTAGAACTAACAGAGCCATTGTCACCCTTTCTCTCTCTCTTTCTCTTTGTCCCTTTTTACTTTTGCCTGATGAATGGGCGATACCTGTCCACCCCCCGTCCCTCCCCTCCAGGCTGTCCATGAAGCCCCCCCTGCCACTAATAAAGCTGCTTTGTAAGAAGTGCATGCTCCGTGTTGTAGTGCTGTGCGACTAGAACCAGCCACATTCCTCCATGCTCTCCTGTACCTCTGACCTGCTCCGCCAGGCGCCTGGCGTCCACATCCCATCTTCCACGACCCCAGTGGGTGTGAGAGGCAAGTTCCCCCCCCCCCTTATGCACCAGGTGGGGGGGAACTCCCACCCCAGGCGAGGGTCAGAGCCCGTCCGGTCCTTTCTGATGTGGTCCAGGGTGAGGGGCCAGAGCCATGCTACTGCACGGACCACACATGTACTCATTGAGCTGTGTTTCCTCCCTCCCTCTTGTGTCAGGACACACGGCACAGGGCAGCCACAGACAGGATTCGCTCTTCCCAATGTTCTAGGGCTGTAATAGGGGACCGCCACAGTCAGCGGGAGTTGCTCCATAATGACTTTTCTCTGCATTTAACGTTGGGCTAATCACAAGCTTGTTCTGTCCCCTTTTCTAAGTAATGTTAAGTTGACTTGTTCAGAGGGAACAGGAGTGGTCTTTCCTGCAATCTTCATATTGCTCTTAACTGTTGTGCCAATTACTTGGATAAGCAATGGCGTATTTTTTGTTGTTTTTTTGTAGGCATCAGTATGGTTAACCCCTTCAGTATCCTAGTGGTGTTTAAGGCTGAGAGAGACCTCTTCCTAAGGAGAGAAGCTCAGTGGTAAGGGTGCCTAGAGGGGTTTGTGAAAGCTAGTTGATGTTAGGTGAATATGGCACGGTATGACCCGCAGGTCTGAGGGGGGAGGGAGGGGACGGGGTGGCTCTGGACCTGGAACTCATGCTTCATATGTCCCTGTGTGAAACACCCCCATTCTCTCCCCCCCCCCCTCCCCCCCACCATGTTCTCTCTTAAATAAACTTTGATTGTTGATTGTCCTGTATCATGACTGTTGGTTTTATTGAAACTTGGAAACCTGTACAACTATCTGAACTGAATAAAGTACCACAAAGACCAAGGTTAACTTACTCATGCCTTTTTCTCAGCCTCATTCCCCTGATTTATGAAGTAATCTATTCATAGCTGCACTAAAACTCTTAAGTTCAACATTAAGCTATTTTCTGCTGTGAGTCATTGCGTACAGGGTCGTCACGCTGTTAGCTAGAACGCATTATCACTTCAGTCAGAGCTGCTGTGGAGATTTAGCTGGAATAGAGTGAGTCAGAGTAAAGCAACTGCTGCAGTTCTCTACTTGGGAATAGTTGGAAATGCCAGTAATTACATCACTTTTGTTGACTTCAGTTTCTAGAACTGTTTTTAAAATCCTTTAACTCTGGTAAACCATTCAAAGAAGGTTCTTGGAGATTCTCTCATAGTTTCCCAGAACAAGGGTGAGTGTTTGGACTCCTGAGACGGGCCTGGTTAGCTAGTTAGCTCCAGCCCGACTGCATGGAGATCCAGAGGAGTGGATTGTTGTCCTTGGTGTTTGGTTGACTGAGGAATGGCAGCTGGGGAGATGAAAGAGGGGCACCCAGGGGAGGAGTGACCCTAGGAGACCCAGAGGGAATCACGCAAGGCTGCATAACAGCAGCTTCTGATGGCCAGCGCACACATGGCCAACCCTGCTGCTGTTTCAGCAGGGATGTGGTCTAGATGAGAACCAGGGTTCGGCCACAGCTGCTCATACAGAAATAAGGGTTGGGTTTATAACAGCAGGTACCTCAACTTTCTTTGTCATATCAATCCATTCCTATTCATGTATGTCATCGAATGGGTGTCAATATTAGGTGCTGGTTATTCATTTTAATCATCAAAGGTCAAGTACAGTACGGATGAAGATACTCATGTAGCTGGAAGTGACTGATGACGTCAATCACATGAACGCGATCTACAGCCTATCGCAGACAATTCACTGGTAACACGCGTGGGTGTCCCATCTACAGGAACCTGTCTTTGCCTCTATACATAGACGCCCTTGTGTGTGACAATCTCAGCTCCGCTTGTTCTGAGACACCTGTTTTCGAACCAATAATATTAATCCTCTCCTTTACTCCTTAAGTCATCACGGCTCTAGGTTTGTTAGGCTAAGGAATGTCATCGGGTTTATCAAGTCATACCAGCGAACTTGCTGTATGCCGACGTGCCCACGTAATCAGCCCTGCCCTGTCTTACACACTAATGCATTAGGTCTATCTAATGCCACTTAAAAACATCAATTTACGTGTTTGTAAATACTGAAATCGTTCTCCAACTCAACCACCGATTGTTTGACTGTACTACGGCTAAATTAGGTATCTAATGGACGGCCTGTCGTGACTCCATGAATGGATATCAAGCACTCGCATGACAACTATTTTGATAAATCCGCTGTGATTCACCACCCTTCCAGATCATTACCCCACGCCCACGCAGGCACCGCTTCTACCGCATAATTAGAGGGGGCATAGGCCAGGTTGCTACTACCTATCTAATGAGATGCTGGGTAGTTGAGTCTAACAGCTGAATCTAAATCTAAAGCTGAGTATCAAGTAGATATGCCAGTTAGGTTACCTTGACAAACATGGTAAATGGATGCCTTAGGGTGCGTGTTTTGGGGTAAATTACCAAAGTGGTTACCTTGTGTGTTTTGGATGAAATGACCAAACATTGAGACTCAAAACAGACTGCTCGTTTTAGTTCTGTTGGTGCTTTCAAAACTGTTTGGCTTGACACTGGGGCCCATCCATTTGGTAAAGCACTTATAGATCTAAAACATGCAGTTAGGTTGGAGCATGTGTTTCCCCATATACTCAATGTTAGAGCTAGATCTGTTAACTGTTTCTATCCTGTGGATTGTTGCATTAGATCTCATTCATCTGGAAAGGTGGTACTGGTCATGTGATCCGATTAACAATCAAGACCAACAATTGTCAGGTGTGTTTCATAAATGAGTAACTAATTATGAGCAAGTGTAACTTTCCACATCCTCCTTTGTGGTGGAAGAGATAGCTCAGTGGTTAGTGTGTACGACTGAGCAGTAACAGGTTGGAGGTTCATATCCCCCAAGGTGCTGTTGAACCTTGGTCATGGGCTTTTCATAAAGATCTATTTGAATTCTGAAGGAAACTGAAACACGTCCCTGGTAGCGTAGTTGATAAGCATGTAAGCTGTCTCAGGTCACAACTCATCTGGGTTCGAATATGTCTGGCGGACTCTATGTAATGTTCCCGCTGCTTCTTGCTGTCATGTAAAATATGATAGTATGTGTTTAACTAGTGGTGTTTTAAAAAATACGTGTCACTATTCCAGGTAGGGGGAAGTGGGGCCCCGGTGGCACAATGGATTAGCATGCGAGCCATGCAGGTAGGCCGGTCAGACACAGCAGCATGATATCGAATCCCAGCTCAAGGCTGGTATACAGCAAGGCCTCCGACACACAAGTGCCCCAGTTCACATCAGTCCTGGACTGCAGTGGGGCCTTCCAACACACAGCAGGGCCTCCGACATTCCAGGACTCCACTGTGCAAGCTCCCCAGTCCCATCATCCTTGATTCCCATCATGCTTGAAATGGAACAGGAAAATGATGAAAATATGTTTTTAAGTTGTGTGGACATTTTAAATATATATTTTTTTTTTATGTAAGACTTTCTAATTCTTTAAGGGCAGACTACAGCAGCCTTCCATTGGATTAGCACCCAGACCTTTAACTTTCACTGAGCCATCAAGGACACAAGCATACATTAACTTGTTGAAATCCTTAAGGTTAAGTGTGAGGGCATTAAAAATACTATTTCTGCAAAGAAAAACCATTGCAGCCTTCCATGGGATTTGCACCCAAGACCCTTAATATTCATGGTACACATGCTTATCCACTGAGCCATCAGGGATGTGTGTCAGTATGTGTGTTTTGGACAAAATGACCAAAGGGGTTTTTGTGTGTTTTGGGGTAAATGACCAAATGGGTTAGCATGTGTGTTTTGGATGAAATGATTAAAGGGGTTATATCAGGGTTCGAATGATGGGGAGGCTTCACTCCCCTAATTAAGACTAAGATTATATATACACATTTATATATCGTTTTTACCTGTTATTGTAAATATTACTTTACACCCTGGAGAAGAAGCTGACTTCATTCGCTTCAGCTTGAGCGATTATCATTGTATAATTCACACTCTGGATGCCTGGTCAAAAATATTTTGGTTGTATTTTGGTAGCTTTTTCTAATCTACACACAAAAAACACTAGGACAACATTTTGTTCAATAAACCTTGTTTTTAATCTCAACAGCAAGTTAGCTTATGTGTGGTCAACATCAATGAGAAGGTAAAATATAAAACTGGATTTATTTTCCTCTAGTCTGTTTTTTTTTTCTTCTTCCCCATCAGCAGGAGGTGCAATTATGATACTGAAACACGTCCACTAGTACTGTACGTTTCTTCACCACATAAGTCTTCAACTAGTACTCTGAGATATTGCTATAATACTTTTAAATGGCATATACTGATTGACCAAAGAACAGAAAAGCACAACAGAGAAGCCAACAGAGCTCCCATCTCCTTACATGGTGGGGAAGGGTACTAGAGGACTTCTGAGGAAACTTTGGTTTTGTACCTTGGTAAAACATGACACTGTTACCTCTGGAGGCAGTTACTGTAGGGAAAACAGAAGGGAATCCGACCAGAAATAACAGCTTCTATTCAACTCTTAATTTAGACCAGAAAAAAGTAAAAAGGCACACCGAACACTACCATGCTCAACACTATATTCGTTGAGTCTTGAGGAGCACTCAAGATTTCTCTAACCCCTTAATTTGTACAAAGCACAATAAACAACCAGTTAAAGTCTGTCTCTAGTTTTCCTTCTCTCCCTCAACCATTAAGTGTTAATGAATCAGATCTTTCTTTGAAAGAACCTTCTGTGTGTGTGTGTGTGTGTGGGGGGGGGGGGGGGGGGGGGTTGGGGGAGAAAGATGAGACCATTTTCTTATCAAGTTGAATGAAAAAAACAAGCCATCTAGGGCCTCCTTCAATAGTCCCAGAATGCATTCTTCCTCCTTCTCACCCTCTCATCGAGCGAGTCTGAATTTGCATCAGTGTAGAGGAGCATATGCTTCCACTCCAACACTGACCAGACACTAGGACCAGACACTAGGACCAGACACTAGGACCAGCCACTAGGACCAGACACTAGGACCAGACACTAGGACCAGACACTAGGACCAGACACTAGGACCAGACACTAGGACCAGCCACTAGGACCAGACACTAGGACCAGACACTAGGACCAGACACTAGGACCAGCCACTAGGACCAGCCACTAGGACCAGAGACTAGGACCAGACACTAGGACCAGACACTAGGACCAGACACTAGGACCAGCCACTAGGACCAGCCACTAGGACCAGCCACTAGGACCAGCCACTAGGACCAGACACTAGGACCAGACACTAGGACCAGACACTAGGACCAGCCACTAGGACCAGACACTAGGACCAGACACTAGGACCAGCCACTAGGACCAGACACTAGGACCAGACACTAGGACCAGACACTAGGACCAGACACTAGGACCAGCCACTAGGACCAGACACTAGGACCAGACACTAGGACCAGCCACTAGGACCAGCCACTAGGACCAGCCACTAGGACCAGAGACTAGGACCAGAGACTAGCCCAGGGAAGGGATGAAGGAAGCATTCTGAGATTATTCACAGCCTTGGATAAACTCATCCTTTCTCATCCTCATCCTCCCTTCTCTCACTTCATCTTTTCACCTCCAAGTCAAAAGTGCTCCAGTATTCACCGCCTGCAGCCGTTCCAGTAGAGTGGTCGTCTGTGTGGATGACCACAACCACACTCCTGCCTGGTCTTGCTTTGGCGACCATGACCAACTATGGTCTCTGGCCCCTTGTCCCTGACTCTTCCTGGTTACCTGAACCACTAGATCTACTTTGGTCTAGACTCTCTCCTGCTACATTTCAGGCTGTTCCATTATTTTACCTAGATGTGTGTGTGTGTGTATGTTTGTGACAAAAGACCTTTGCGCTTCAAGTAGATTCAAAGTTGGCCCAAGTGCTGTGTGTGTGACATCCCTTCCACGTGGCCTGCTGTAGGGGGGCCCTGGTGAGCCAGCGTCTCCATCCACCAATCAGGGTCCAGGGCCGGGTGTGCCAGCTGGGCGTGACGGCCCAGCGCAGCGCAGAGAGAGAGAGAGACACTCGGCTTCACTGGGATCAAACGACTTCTCATCAACACCATTGAGTTTAGAGTTCACACAACATTGGAGGCAAGGATGCTACCAGGAGATGAACCACTAGTGTCCACACTGAGCAAAACACAATACAATATGTACATATTATTGGAAATTGGGGAACTTTTTTTTCTTTTTTTCTTTTTACTATTCAATGTCGTGCACACGCCCTAAAACCAACCCCAAACCACCCAATGTACTGCATGCCTATCTCTAGATGTATGCATCCAGACAGCTTAAAACTGTCAGCATCATGCCATTATCATTCAGCCTCAGCTACTAGTTGCTTCAAACCGATTAGTAAAGATGCAATTGCCGACTTCCCACACTGTTGTGATTTGCTAACTAGTGACAATTATCTAAAAGGTTGGCTTGACACATCCCTTCTGATGTGGCTGACTAGCTAATGTGGATGATCCTCCTGCCGGTGGCCAAGCCTCCAGCTCAGACCCAGCAGACGGTGCTATTGCCATCAATGAGGATGGAGGACGGGGAGGAAGGGGCCTAGCAGTCATGGCAAGCTGACTGGCTCCACCCTGCTCTCCACATGGGATTTACGCTGCAGGTACACAGAGTGGAATATCTCCTAATTACATCATCGCCTTCATGGATGTCACTGTGCATTACCATTGACTGATGAGTCCAGGCCAATCAGAGTCCTCTGCCTTAGAACCGGCTATCCAATCAGAGTTGGTTATTCGGGTGAAGAGGCGCTGACAACCTCCCACAATCCCTCATGGAATTAATAGTATTGCTTCAATATTGCCACAAAAATATATATTGACTACTAACACTGCACTTGTTAAGCGCGTAATCATAACATTGTCACTTGTTCGTGTTTCTCTCTTTTACAAAGTCCAGAGAGTTGTGTTTTTTCTTTTCTTCCTTTGCCTATATCAATACAAAAAGCATAGCTGTTGCCATTGTGCTTATGCTAACTCGTCCTGTCCACACACAGTCCACACGCCCAGACAACAGGCCGTGCGCTCGGCTGCAGCTTCAAGGGCTGCAGCTCTTCACGGCTGCTGCTTCACGCAGCTGCAGTCAAGATGCCGAGCGGTCCAAAGTCCCCAAAGAGCCTCACAGACATCAGCTGCCCCAGGCAACGTCCATGCCAGCCAGCCTGGTCCTGGACGCCGCGGGGCCCAGGCGCGGGTGAGGGTGGAGGGGTACGTAGGGAGGTAGGCTAGGGAGGGTTTTGGTAGAAAGGATTCTCAGGTGTCACTCGATACAACTAAAGAGTAAGCATTAACAAATAAGAAAAAAAACAAAAAAAAAAACACTTTTCCTTCCCTGTAACCTTGACAATGACTCCTCCCTCCCCCTCCCCCTCCTCCTCTCCCTCTCCAGAGACTTAATGCTGCGTAGGTTGTCAGGATAATACTGCCGTCTGTCTCCTGCCTCGGTCCCGCTGGCTCAGTTGACCATGACAAAGCCGTGCGTGGAGTCCACCGTCTCCATCATCTCGCTGTCCAGCAGGGAGCCCTGGATCTCAGGCAGGCCAGCCAGGCCCCCGTACCCAGGCTGAGGGGCCTCTCCCTGGGCAGAGGGGAGAGGCTGCCCGGGGTCCAGAGGGTACTCATACTGCTCTGGGTAAAGTGCCTCGGCGGAGGGGGGGCCCAGGACCGGCTCACAGCTGGGGTAGCCGTACAGCAAGCCCTCCTGGGGGGGGTGGGACAGCAGGGGGCCCGAGGACAGGTGAGAAGGGTAGTGCCCCACCAGGTAGGGGTCGTACACCAAGCCCTCCCCAGGCTCCATCAAGGGGACGAGGCCCTGGGGGTGGCCTGCGGACATGACCCCCTGCTGGGAGGGGGGCGCGGAGGGGTCCTGATGGGCCATGGGGGGGGCCGGGGGAGTACGTGCCGCCCTCCACAATCTGCATCTGGTTGAAGTAGGTCTGGAGGCCCATCCCCTGAGGCTGCTGCTGCTGGAGGAACATCCTCTTCTGATGCAGCCTGGGGGAGGGGGCAGAGGTCATGCACTTGAACAAGCTGTGTACTACAATGACTCAAGGCACAAACCAGCACTACAGCATACCATACCGTATACAATGGTATGTATAATATATATATACATATATATCAGTAGCCTATCTGTACAAGTGTACGGCACACAGCTACTTCTCAGTATCTATCGGATACAGCACAGGATGTGACACAGGTGCACCTGTTTTGACTCACCTGTGCTCCTGCAGCTGCTGCTCCAGACTGCGGGGCGTCTCCTTGCAGAAGAGCTGACAGCTGGCGGGACTGTTGGCCAGGACGCTGGCCTTCTGACACAGGGAGGGGGGGGAGGGGTTACTCCGCCTCTCATAAACAACCAGCAGATGTTTACAAACATGGAGGCTGAAAACATTTGGTGGACGTGCCAGGGAGACAACGCTCTGTCTGCATGACGCGACACAAAACAAACTGTCCTATTAGCAAGTTCGTAATACTGTGTAGTACGTCTAGCTTGTGTGTGTGTGTGTACCTGCAGCTGAGTGTGTGTGTGTACCTGTAGCCTGTGTGTGAGGTACTGTGTCTCCAGACTCTGTCTGCGTGACAGCAGGGGGGGGTGGCCTCCTCCCTGGAACAGCCCCACATGGTCCTGCTGTGTAGCCGCCTCACTCTGCGCGCACACACACACACACACACACGTTATATAGCCTCTACATACAACACACATCCCAAACTCATCCAGTTAGTCTGGAGCAGGAATCACATGGCTAGCTGCCTCTTGAATTTCAAGAGTTCCATCAGCCAGACTTCTGGGCTGCTGATTGGCTGACAGTGGGGACCGGACTCTGCACGACCAGTCTGACCACAACAATGGCAGCATTCTCTCCCCTGCCCCCGAACCCAGGGACTAGGACCAGGGCCCAGGCCCGACGGACAGTAAACAAGCCACAGTTGGCTGCCCCTGCTGGGCTTACATAAGCTGCTCTCTCCCCCGGACGGACGACCTCTGGGGTGTTACTGGGTGAGGGCTGACCTCCTGGAGGAGGAAATGTAGATGGGTTTTGTTTGTGTGTGTGTGAGAGCGTGTGTGTGTGTCCGTGTAAGAGAGTGAGTGTGTGTGTGTGTGTGAGTGTGTGTGTGTGTTGGTGTGTGTGTTGAGGGACTGCAGTGACGGATGTGTGAGTGTTTGTGCCTGTGTGTGTGTCCTACCTCTAAGAAGTGCTGCAGGTGTTGGTGTGTGTTGAGGAGGTCCATGCCAGCGCCGTCTCCTGAGTCCATCTGCTCGTACAGCTGCTTGTTCAGCTCCAGGATGCCCTTGGTCCGGGCCAGGTTCTGAAGGTGCTGACGGAACGCCACCAGGCCCGGACCTGCGCACACGCACACACACGCACACACAGTCAGGGTTTCCACTTCTACATCACTCAGCAGCTTTCATTGAAACTGTTCTTCTCCCCTTTCCAATTCATACAATCTAAAACAGAATAACATTGGAACACTGCATTGAAGAAGCAGCACCGTATTTTATACAGTTTTTACGATTGATTACATAAACGAACCCAACAGAGACTAAAGAGATGACATCCTAAAAGCGATGAACTGTTTTCTGAGTCTCCGTGGCAGAAGGGCCAAGTTCAGGGCTTTTATTTCTGACAACCACACGGTGTCCCGTTGACTCAACCCGCATGTTTGGAAGGACGTTTCCTTATTGTGACGAGTGTACAAGACTGTGGATGTACCCAGTCAGTCAGAGTCCCCACCACCTCATTAACCCTGGCAGCATTCAGTGTCACATCACACCCCCCCAGCCAGCAAAACAGCCATGACTGGCAACCTACGTCAATGACAGTGTGGGTGTATGTCGAGTGCCTGTGTGTTTTGTGTGCGTGTTTGGAGTTTGTGACTGTGCACAGACGTCAGAATAGGTGTGTGTGTGTGTGTGTGAGGGAAAGAGAAAGCGAGCGTGAGTGTTCTTGTTCACGTCAGAAGCCAGTGTGTGTGAATCAGACACAATCATGGTTATTAAAGTGAGTGTGTGTGTATGAGAGTGTGTGTGTGTGTGTATGAGTGTCTGCAAGCTTGTCCTCTGCACCTCTGATGTTGACTGTAAACCTGCAGACCTGACTCATCATGAACAGAGGGTGATATGGGGAGCAGAGCTGTGTGTGTGTGACACACAGAAAGAGAGTTTGAGCGTGTGTGAGCGTGTGCAGACGATTCCCTGACGTCACAGGCAGCCAACACAGCAGCCTCTTTAGGGCTTTAGGGAGGGAGAAACGAGGGAGATGAGAGATGCAGGGAGAAAGACAGAAGAGGCAGATGAGAAAGGGAGGGAGAGAGAAAGACAGAGAGAGAAGAGGAGGAGGAAGACGAAGATTAGAACAGAGAGACGGAGAAAGAAGAAGCAGCTGTGCCATTGTGACTTGTATGTAGGGGGAGAGAGGGACGGAGAGGAAGAGAGGGAAGGGAGTTGGGAAGGAGGACGTAAGGTAGAGAGGGAGGGAGGGAGGTGATATTTGGAGCTCTCTGGGCTGAGCTGCATCTCCACAGAGCTGTGTGACTCACCACATGAATAACCTTCAACCACCATACAGGGGCAAAAGACCGGGAGAACATAGGGAGATAGATGGAGAGAGAGAAATAAGATGGAAAAAAGGTTGGGAAAGTGGAAGAGATACAGAAGGTAAAAAAAAGAAGAGAAGAACAGAGAGAATGGGAGAGCAGAATAAAGACACAGCAGGGCGGGGCAGACAGAGCAGGGCGGGGCAGACACAGCAGGGCGGGGCAGACAGAGCAGGGCAGACAGATCAGGGCAGACAGATCAGGGCGGGGCAGACAGAGCAGGGCAGACAGATCAGGGCGGGGCAGACACAGCAGGGCGGGGCAGACACAGCAGGGCGGGGCAGACAGAGCAGGGGGGGGCAGACAGAGCAGGGGGGGGCAGACACAGCAGGGCGGGGCAGACAGAGCAGGGCAGACAGATCAGGGCGGGGCAGACAGAGCAGGGCAGACAGATCAGGGCGGGGCAGACACAGCAGGGCGGGGCAGACAGAGCAGGGGGGGGCAGACACAGCAGGGCGGGGCCTACCTTGGGTGAGGGAAGTGTCGGACGCCCGCCGGCCCTCCCTGAAGCTGACTGGTGAGCGGTTGTGTGCATCCCTACGGGGCGAGCTGAGCGCCTGCATGCCAGGATTGGGCGGCCGCGCGCTGAGGAAGGGCGTGGTCATGTGAGGGGCGGGGCTGGGCAGTACCACCTCGCTGAGGGACGGGGGGTCCTCCAGCAGGCTCAGGTCACTGTGCATGGAGCCCATGTCATACTCTGAATCCACACTGCCCAGGGAGGGGTTGTGGCACAGGCTGAATAACTTCCCTGAGGGAGGCAAGACATATTAGCAACCATATGCATATGTGTCTGTGTCATTGTCTGTGTGTGATTGTATGTGCCTGTTTGTGTGTGTGTTTGCAAGTGTGTGTCCCCCTACCCTGGTTGCCAGCCCCAGGCTGGTTAGTGACCTCAGACAGGGTGTGCCTGCGCTGGCCGAAGCGAGCCGTCTCATAGGCTGAGAGGAGGTGGGCGGGGTCGTCCTCGGCGTCGGGCTCCTCCGTCTCGATGCCCTCGTCTATCGACGTCTCCATCATGTTGGAGGGAGACGAGGTGGACGACTTGCGGAGCACGGTGGGGGGCAGGGGGTCCAGCAGACAGCCGTTCACCTGGTGGGTGCAAACACACACACGCCTCCAGTCAGTGGTGTCGTCGGGGGGGTTGACCACAGCGGTGGCGTTGTTGTGGAGCAGACATGAGGCCTGAGGATATCTCTCAACACAGCATCTACCACCTCTCCCTCCCTCTCCCTCCACACTCACACACTGGCTGGGGAGTGGGGTGTGTGTGTGTGAGTGTGTGTGTGTGTGTGTGTGTGAGCGTGTGTGTGAGTGTGTGTGAGTGGAGACGGGGCTATAGTCTGGAATGCAGGGCCAGGAAGTGTGCTTTGGCCCAAAGTCCTACACACACTCACAGACACAAACACATACACACGTCTAGCTAACATGGATCATGTGGATGAGTTGCCGGGGTAACCAGAGAGGGCAGTTCTGTCTTGTCGACTTCCCTAGCCCAGCTTCCTGAACCGTGCTGGGTTAGGAATGCAGTTACCCAACACTGGAAGGGGGAGGGGAGACAGGGGGGAGGGGGGGACAGGGGGGACAAGGGGACAGGGGAGGTCAAGAGAGAGAAGAAAGGAAGAGAGAGTGGAACAAAAGGAAAAGAGAGAAGAGGCCGAGAGGAGGAGAGGATGCAGGGGCTGGTGGGCCTCTCTCCGACCTCTCGCTCCTCTGGCTCACCACACTCATCACAGGACTGTTACGCAACGCCCCCTCCCTCCCCTCTCTCTCTCTCTCCCTCTCCCCCTCTCTCTCTCTCTCTCTTTATCTCTCTCTCTCTCTCTCTCTCTCTCTCCCCCTCTCTCTCTCTCTCTCTCTCTTTATCTCTCTCTCTCTCAAACACACACACTCCAGCTCCCACACATCCCCAGCCAGTGTGGGCAGAGGGTGTGTTTCCTGGTGGATGAGGGTGAGGGCCGGCCTGCTGTTGTCTGCTGGTCATCCTCTGCTTATGAAAGAGACGTTCTGTTATGAAAGTGTCTATAAGCTGCAGGGAGCAGCGACAGTAGCGCACTCTGATATAAGCCTGTACACGCACTCCCAGGAAACTGGCTTGTGTGTGTGTGTGTGTGTCGCAGCACAGCTGCCCTATCTGCTTACATAACCCTCTCAGCCGCTCCCCTGTCACCCAGCACGGCTCACATCTGACATGACAGACGTTTGTTCCCCACATCTCTCTCTCCCCCCCCTCTCTCTCCCCCTCTCTCTCTCCCCCTCTCTGTACCTCTCTCCCCCCCTCTCTCTCCCCCTCTCTGTACCTCTCTCCCCCCCTCTCTCTCTCCCCCTCTCTCTCCCCCTCTCTCTGTACCTCTCTCCACCCCTCTCTCTCCCCCTCTCTCTCCCCCTCTCTCTACCCCTCTCTCTACCCCTCTCTCTACCCCTCTCTCTCCCCCTCTCTCTCCCCCTCTCTCCCTCCCAATCTCTCCCCTCGAGTCTCTCACTATCAGTCTCTCTTTACACAATGTTCATGTTAACACCCCCCCCCCCCCCCCCCTCTCCCCACCAAGATAAATCAACCTAGCTTCCCTGGAAATCCGTTTGGCAGGTACAGCATGGGTGTCTGAGTTCATGTGTGTGCAGAAGACTACCTGTCAGTGCATGCATGTGTTCCTGTGTGCGTACATGTGTGTGTGTGTGTGTGTGTGTGTGAGGGACTTACTTTAGGCGTAGCCACGTCCTCCACCATGAGGCTATGCTCTGGAGGACATGAGGACTGAGGGAAGGAGAAGGCCTCGGACGAGGCTGGAGGGAGGGCAGGGGAGCGCAGCAGCCGAACCCCCTGGGAGAGCAGGCCCACCTGGCCAGACCCACTGGTGGACTGGGGGGGGGGAGAGGATTAAGATCATTTAGGAGAGGAAGTCGGGAAAAAGACAGGAAGGACAGGAAGATGGTGAGAGAAATGAGAAAGAGAGAGTAGGAGAGAGAGAGCGAGCATGAGAGAGAGGGCGAGGCAGATGAACAGATTCGAGACAGGCGGCGAGGTAGGACCGGAGAGACAAGAGGAAGTGAGGATGAAGGGAGGGTGAAGTGGAGGGAGAAGGAGAGAGAACCGGAGGCAGGTGAAAGGAGAGGACGGGAGCCAAGGAGTGGGACAGAAAGAACAAGGAGGATTACAGAAAGAACGAGGGATGCAAATCAGGGTGAGAGAAAGGGGAGAGGGGGAGAACAAGACCAGCGGAAGAAAGGATGAAGGGACACAGAGACAAAGACAAACGGAAGAACGAGGTGTGAGTGAGTGAGCGAGGAGGAGGAAGAGAGGCAGGTGACTGAGCGCCGTGCCGTTTGATGGCGCAGGTGCGACCGGCTTTCATTAAGGCGTCTCGGCCCGCCGTGGCAATGAGCGCGGCGGTTACCTTGGCAACGGTCTGCTCGGCAATGGTGCTGGGTCTGCGTTGGCGAGCGTCAAGGCGCTGCTCCACGGGGAAGCTGCAGCGATGAGCCTTCAGTCGCTCCACCAGCAGGTAGTAGATGGCTGCAAAGTGGTTATAACTCTTGTTCTGGAGAGACTGGGGGGTGGAGAAGGAGGGGAGAGACACGGAACAGTCACCTCTCTCAATAAAGTTCTTTCAAAAGTGAATTCAAATAGCCGTCTAGTTCCTTAGCGCCGGCTTCACATTCTGATACCCCCCTGTCCTATTTTAGCATCAATAACGGTCAGAAAAAAATCAGAATCGATAAAGTTCATCATAAATAAATAAATGTTGTGGTAAATAAAAGTGGAGTTCAGATCTGTTTGAAGTTTGGGTCCCCACCTCCACGGTCTTGTGCTGGTCGATGCCCAGGCTGTGCATGAGCCGGAGAACCTGCTCGCTGTACTCGCCCACGCCCACGTCGCCCTCCGCTGGCACGGGCCTCTGGTACAGCACGGGCCGCTGCACGGGCACGTCCAGAGCCATCCACTTGTGCTCCTTGATCTGGGCCACGGACAGCCGCTTGGACGGGTCCAGAACCAGCATCCTCCGGATCAGGTGCTCACAGTCTGGGTGGGGGGGTGGAGAGAGAGGGAGAGAGTTAAAAAGGAACACAATGTTCCAAAATGTTTTGGATAATGTTTCACCACATTGTGCCAGGCTGTGTTTGAAAAAAATCTCTCCTTCCGTGTCCATTTCTCTCTCTTCCGCTCAAGCTCTTCCCCTACTAATCTCTCCCCCCCCCCCCCCCCCCCCCCCCCCTTCCCTCACCCCCCCCCCCCCCATTATTTCAGGGTGAGCGGCCCATTCTTTTCTGGTTAGCTGCCTGGGCAGGTTGACGTCATCCACAGCTGGATGTTAACAGGATTACTGCCCCCTGCCTGTCAGGCTGTCTTGCGTCTGTGGAGCTCGCCACCTCAGGATCTAATTAACCTCCACTAACCATAGCAACCCCCCTCCTCCCACATGTGACATGTGTACTGCCATACAGCAAGTCAGGCGGCCGGATGGTTGTTTACCAGTCAGTCAGGCAACAAGCTAATGACTAATGACTCATCAGTCAGATGTACAGCTAATAAAGGACATTGTAGAGGGAACGTATACGCGCACGCCTTATCTGAGCAGCTCGACACCAAATCCCTCTTGAACAGATGGGGGAGTACTGCTGTACTGTATATGTCTGTGTACGTGCGTGCTGTATATTTGAGCCTGAGTGGGGCGAACAGGAAGAGAGGAGATCCCTTCTGGAAGAAAACTGCACAGTGTGTTCCTCTACTGAATCAAAGCTGTGCTGGATTGGGGGGTGAGAGGGGGAAATGGGGAGAAGGGGGGTGACTCAGGGGGCCAGGGTTGGACTGGACAGAAAAGGGGGGAGGAATGAGCTAGTGTTAGGGGGTCTAAAATACGGTGTTTGTTACATTCTCTACATGACTGAATTGTTTCAAGGTCCTGAACAAAGCCTGTTGACCCCTACGTGGCCCAGCGTCTGCTGAGAAAACCAGGGCTGCAGACCTGCAAAACACCAGCCTAGATTAGCTGACTAGCTGGCAAAAAAACTGGTTAGCTGACTGGTTGAATAGCTGGTTGGTTGGATAGCTGAATAGCTGACTGACTGGCTGGATAGCAGGCTGACTGGTTGAATAGTTGGTTGGTTGGATAGCTGAATAGCTGACTGACTGGCTGGATAGCTGAATAGCTGAATAGCTGACTGGCTGGATAGCAGGCTGGCTGGTTGGTTGGTTGGATAGCTGACTTGCTGAGAGCAGAATGTGTTGGCTCTGCCCCAGGTTACGTAAAGTGGCTCTAGCTGGAGTTCTGGAGCCCATCTCCAGCTCCCTCTTCCTCTCAAGACGACGTTTTCACTGACTCACTCTCACAGCAAAAACAGATTCAACCCCTCCTCTCTCCTTCTTTCCCTTTCCTCCTCCCCTCCTCTCAGTCAATTCTTCCCCTCCTCCCTCCTCCTCTCAGTCCATTCTTCCCCTCCTCCCCCCTCCTCTCTCTCTCTCACCTTCAGTCATGAAGTAGGGGATCCGGAACCTTCCTTCCAGGACCCGTTGGCGCAGCACGGGCAGCGTGGGCCCGTCAAAGGGCAGGGCACCGCACACCAGCACATACAGGACCACGCCCATGCTCTGCAGAGGGAACACACACACACCACACCACATACGGGTTACTGGAGGAGCCTGGGAACAATCACTACATCACAAAGCCAGATTGATTACATAGATCTACTGTAGGACAGAGGTATGTAGATCTCCCAGAATCTAGGCCCTAACCGTAGAGATAAAGCCTTAGGCCCCGACCCTGAAGATAGTCCAGGTTCTAGGCCCTTAATCCTGGAGAAAGACCAGACCTCAGGTGATCCTGACCCTAGAAAAGACTCAGACAGCAGCCTGTAAGATACGAGGTCCTGGTCCACAAGGAGCAGGGCTGGAAACATGGCAGACATCTCCCCCCCCCCCCCCGGGATATCCCTTAAGATCTTGGAGGTATCTAGCACAGGAGCAAAGGCTGTCTACTTTACGACCCTGACTGTCCTACATTAACCCCAGGCTACCACAGGTGACCGGCTGGTCAATGATTGGTTGACACTCCATTAGGGACAGGGTTCACACATGTGAACCATCTTAAATATCGCCCACAGCCTGATTGGTTTCTAATATATATTGTTTCTTTCTTTCTCTCCACCTCCCCCTATTCCTCTATCCACCCTTCAACCTACCAGGATTTAATCCCCTCCCACACACACGTCTTCCCTCCATCCCTCCCTTCCTCGCTCCCTCGATCCATATCAACCGCTCTCTCCATCCCTCCCACTCTCCATCCACCCATTCCTCCCATCCATCCATCACCCTGCAAGTAGTTCTCCCTCCCATCGATCCCCCCTTCCCTCCACCTACCCAGATGTCCAGTTGTGGGCCCTCGTACTGCTGGCCCTCGAAGACCTCTGGGGCTGCGTAGGGGGGGCTGCCGCACCACGTGGACAGAGGCTCCCCGGGCTGGAAGAAGTTCCCAAAGCCAAAATCTACACACAGGACAGGGGAGGGGTTAGACATGCTGTCTTACAGCCTCCGCCTTCTCACCTGTACCTCCTCTGGGGGTGTATGTTGGTGATAGGTGCTGCTCTGTGGCATGCTCTGGAAACCCCTGTCTGACGTCGCAGGGTGTAAAAAAAAAGGGGCCACGAATACACAGAGTTGATTTGAGACGTCCCGCCTCGAGACTCGAGGAAACGGGACAGGAGGGGGTTGATGTGGCGTTTCAGGTCCACGCAGGGAGAGGAAGGGTTGATGTCACACTGCTTGAGAGAGACCGCACCTCCACCTTCCTCTTCACATCCTGCGCCACTAACTTCATGTCCACCCCACAGCATGCAGCTGCACCGCCCCCCCCCCCCCCCCCCCCCCTTAGCCACGCTAAGCTAACGCTAAGCTAACCCTTTGTTCGAGAAGCACGTTACGGCCAGCCTGGGCTGAGGTTTGTATAACGGTGCGATATGCAATCCACATTCCTGAACGCTGAGGACAGGGGGCAGGGCTTGTAATGTGAGGTCACTTCCCAGGAGACTGGTAGGATGAAGTCATGGTTGGACTCTGCGTTTTGATTGGCCCCCCCCTGGGCTGGGGGGTGTTGGGGAGGGGGTGTTGCTCCTAGCAGATGCCACTGGAGACGCAGCCATGCCTGAAGGAGGCCAAGATGCAGGGGCAGTTGTTCTCACCCTCTCTCCCTTCCCTTCCTGTCCTTCTCTCTCCCCCTCTCTTTCCTTCTCCGTCCCCCCCCCCCCCCCCCCCACATACCCATGTCATGTCTCCTGGGTATGTGTGGTGTACAGTTGACACCAGTTGACACCAGGATGAGCTTCAGCAGTGGGATGGCTTCATTATATGAAGACATGAGGACTACACGAGAGCCCTGAATCAACCGACCGTCCCCTCTCCCTCATCCGTACCCCCCCCCTCTCCCTCATCTATACCCCCCCCCTCTCCCTCATCTATACCCCCCCCCCCTCCCTCATCCCTACTCCCCCCCCCCCCCCTCCCTCATCCCTACTCCCCCCACACCCCTCCTCTCTCGCCTTGTGTTGATGTTGCAAAATGACCTCATGAATGTTATATAAAAAGCAAGGAAAAATGAATTACCAAACAAACAAATAATGCTGATTAAAAAGGGCTGGTTTACATAACAGGGGGAGGTCAGCAGGACTCAGAGGGTGCACGCATAACACATACAGTCTTGCTCTCACACACACACACACACACTCTCACTCTGTCTCTCAAACACACACACACAATCTTGGCTAACCAGAGACAGTCCAGCAGTACTGTCCTCTAGTGCAGCTAGCCCCCCTCAGTAGACAGGCTACCGGCCACGTGGTAGCTGATCAAAGGTGCCTCGGACTCACTGATGTGGAGCCTATTATCAGAGCTACAACACATTAAGTAGGGTCAGGAACATCCTAGCTTCTACAACACAGCAGGGTTAGAAAGATTCTAGATTTTACAGCACTTCACACACAGCAGGGTCAGAGAGATTCCAAAGCACGATCTAGAACACAGCAGTTCTAGAATGCGGAGAAAGAGTCAGCTCTAACCAGAGATAAGCTGGGGTGACACTGCAGCTGGACGGAGGCCAGAGTGCTCTGTAGCAACACACCGCACGGCTAGTGCTCTCTCTGCAGGTTATCTGATGTACTGAGGTGATCAGGGAGGACAACAAGAGAATGAGAGGGGAAACAGGAGAGAAGCCAGGTGAAGGGAAGGAGAAGAAGGGAGAGTCGAGGAGATAACTAGAGGAGAGGAGAAGTTGGAGAGGACAAGGGAGGGAAGAGGAGAGGGAGGGAGGGAGGAGGTTTATCACATGGGTTGACCCATTTCATGTGCTGAATACTGAGTGACTGACGTCAACACCCAGCACTGCAGGCAGGCAGGGAGGGAGGGAGGGAGGAGGGCAGGGGGTGTGTAGTGTGTGTGTGTGCGTGCTGATAAACAGCCAAGCCAGTAGCAGTCTACTGTAGCCTAATAGTAGCACCAGGCAGGGGATAAGACAACACTTTCTATCATCTGTTTTTGTTGAATCCAGTTAAGTGTCAGTAACACTAACACACGTCACACACCCCTAACAGTTACCAGGAGGTTGTTGATAAGCAGGTGTGATGAGCACACAGATCTGGGTGGAACTTGGAACATGATGTCCTCTCAAGCTATCCCTTCTACTTTAGTCCCTCCCTCCCCCCTCCCCTCTCCCTCCCCTCCCCTCCCCTCTCCTCTCCTCCACTCCCCTCCCCTCCCCTCCCTCCCTCCCCTCCCCTCTCCTCTCCTCTCCTCTCCTCTCCTCTCCTCTCCTCTCCTCTCCTCTCCTCTCCTCTCCTCCCTCCCTCCCCCTCCCTCCCTCCCTCCCTCCCTCCCTCCCTCCCTCCCTCCCTCTCCCTCCCTCCCTCCATCCCTCCCTCTCCCTCCCTCTCCCTCCCTCCCTCCCTCCCTCCCTCCCTCCCTCCCTCTCTCCTTGTTGTACTCCCTCATTCCCTCTCTTTCTCCTCCACTTCAGTCCCTCCATTTCACCATACCATTTCCTCCACTGGCCTAAGCTCTACATATCTCCCCCCCCCCCCCTCCCTCCCTCCCTCCTCTGTCAGCACACGCAGGCTTTAAGGGGCTCTTTGAAGTATAAACATAAAGGCAACACCCCCTGACACACACACACACACAGCAGTGACCTTTCTTTGACTGGCCAATAGTCAGCAGGACTTCAGACAGACTAACCTATCAGGACAAATCTTATGAAGAGAGAGAACTGAACATGGGTCAGGAAGAGTCATCTTCTCCCTCAATCTCTTCATCACCATCCTCATTATGAGGATAACCAAGGGTCCCTCACAACAGACACCGGTACATGAGTTGCAGCAGTGTTGCAGTGAAGTGCAGTGTTGCAGTGAAGTGCAGTGAAGTCCAGTGTTGCAGTGAAGTGCAGTGTTGCAGTGAAGTGCAGTGCAGTGTTGCAGTAAAGTGCAGTGCAGTGTTGCAGTGAAGTGCAGTGTTGCAGTGAAGTGCAGTGTTGCAGTGAAGTGCAGTGCAGTGTTGCGCAGTGTTGCAGTGAAGTGCAGTGTGTGTGGGCCATCTCAGGGAGATGAGGGAATGGGGCAGAGGAGCAACCTGCTATCTCGAGGTTCCTATGTTCTCGGTCGTATACTGGTGTGCTAGTGCACCCACCTGCTATCTTGAGGTTCCTATGTTCTCGGTCGTATACTGGTGTGCTAGTGCACCCACCTGCTATCTTGAGGTTCATGTGTCCGTCTAGCAGCAGGTTCTCAGCCTTCAGGTCCCGGTGGACGATGTTCCTGTTGTGACAGTATTCCACTGCTGACAGAATCTGCCAGAACTTCCTCCTGGACTCCAACTCACTCAGGCGACCATGCTTGGCCAGGTAGTCTGGAGAGAGAAGGGGGGGAGGGGGGGTAGGAGAAAGGGACAGAAAGAGAAAGGAGACAAAAAGAGGTAGTGTCAGTTAGCTTTATTACTTCACAGTCTTGACATCCACACAGGTGGTATGCATCTGGCAGTGTGCGTGTGTGTGTGTGTGTGTGTGTGAGAGAGAGGAGTGAGTGAGGGGGTCACCTCTAGAGTCTGGTCACCATAGCCTGAGGGTGCTTCTAAGAACAGCCCAGCTTATATCAATAAAAGCTTCATAGAAGAGAGGGAAAAATGTGTTCCCTTTATTACATCCTGGTCCTTATACTGGAAATAGTCAATCCAAACAAATGCACAAGCTGAATCCTTCTGTCCACACTCAGACTGGGCTGGAACACAACACACAATCTGTGCCACACAAAAACACAAGTTTTCACCTTAAAATCTCATACATACTCTACAACATGTGGTCTTGTCAAGAGGCAGGCAGAGGAAACAGACGCACGAGAGGTAATAGAGGCAGAGGTAATAGAGGCATATGGAGAGGGACATGGGTAGAGACAGTCAGGGACAGAGAGAAACGCGGAGAGACAGAGAGAAACAGGGTAAGAGAAAGAGAGACAGAGAGAGACAGACACACAGAAAGACAGGGACAGAAAGAGGGACAAAGAGACAGACAGGGACAGAAAGAGGGACAGATAGGGACAGAGAGAGAGAGAGAGACAGGGATATAGAGAGAGAGACAGGGACAGAGAGAAAGGGACATAGAAAGAGACAGGGACAGACAGACAGGGACACAGAGACAGGGACTGCTCCTTAGTTTCTGAGGAGGCAGCTTCACACCTCCAGTCAGAGCTGCAGGTAGCTGGACACACTGCTGACCTCCACTTCACACCCTGGCAGGCGGAGGGGGGGGGGGGAGAAGAAGGTAGAGGGAATGGGAGAGAGACAGAGTAAGAAAGGGAGAGAGAGAGACGGTAACCACGGCTATATAAGACCAACAAACAATTCACCCATCTTAACTACTTGAACCACTTCAGACAGCCTGCAATCAGTGAACAGAGTTCCGCCTGGCTACCGGGAAACTCGTCAGTTCCAGGACGTGATGAGGCCATGAGGAGAACATCATGTTGCTTCCTCACAGCCATGCACAGATAGGCCTCTACACGCATGTTACTGATCTACAGATTATCCTGCTGCACACGTCAACAGCCTGGGATCAAGAAACTGAACAAAAGTGGAGCAAAACAGAACCCCAGGGCAGAACTACACTAGGCGTGACGATTACCTGATCACACCCGCTCTATACCAGCATGCCAGCCTCATGATGCCCGGGTAGTCATGACAGGGGGGGGGGGGGGGGGAGAGAGACAACGAGCGGAAAACAGAGAAAAGAAAGAGTGGGGGGGGGGGTGACAGAGAGACATAACGTGAGAAAGAGAGAGAGAGAGAGTGGGGGGGGGGTGACAGAGACAGAGAGACATAACGTGAGAAAGAGAGAGTGGAGGGGGGTGACAGAGAGACATAACGTGAGAAAGAGAGAGTGGGGGGGGGGGTGAGAGAGAGACATAACGTGAGAAAGAGAGAGTGTGGGAGAGAGAGGGGAGTAAAAGAGAAACAAGGGGGGCGGGGAGAGAGACAGAAAGAAGAAAAGAGAGAGGGCGAGAGAAAAGGGAGGACCTGATGAATGGTTAACTTCTGAGAGGCTGATTGGAGTGAAGGTGAAACATTCCGTCCGCGTGTCCCTCAGTGCAGCCAGGGCTTCATGCTGCGGCGCTAATCAAAAACACAGCAGGTGAGGGAATGTGACAGGGCGGTCTGAAGACTGGGGGGGCGAAACAACAGCCCCGCTGTGCTCAACGTGTGCCCTCACCACGCACCCACACACACTCACTTAGGACAAGACTCATAGAAACATCACAAAGACACACACGTCACAGTGCTGTGGCCTCATGACCCGTGGTGCCCATGTCTTGGCAGAGCAGATGGTTGGACTTTGGAACAAGGATGCCTGTTTGCTTGTTCGGCTAATGTACACACAGACGCACTTGCACTCACAAACATCCTGCACAGCAATCTCTCTGTTTGGATAAGCAGATCCTTTAAGGGCACAGCGACAAGGAGAGAGAGCTCAAAATGACAGAGAAACACACACACACTCAATGTCAGCAGGGTGCCCTGTTGCATTGTGGGAGAGGGGTGTGGGGGGGGTGAGAATCCACGCAGTAGCCTGGCGGCAGATGCAGTTTGCTCCCCAGGCTGACTTAGTCCTACAGGTACAGGTCTATTACAGGTGGTACGGTAACTGTGGTACATTCTGCTGTATGTCTATTACAGGTGGTACGGTAACTGTGGTACATTCTGCTGTATGTCTATTACAGGTGGTACGGTAACTGTGGTACATTCTGCTGTATGTCTATTACAGGTGGTACGGTAACTGTGGTACATTCTGCTGTATGTCTATTACAAGTGGTACGGTAACTGTGGTACATTCTACTGTATGTGTATTACAGGTGGTACGGTAACTGTGGTACATTCTACTGTATGTCTATTACAGGTGGTAAGGTAACTGTGGTTCATTCTCCCACTACCTCCATCCACCCCTCCCTCCTCTCCCATCACCAAAACCTCCAGAGCTATTAACAAGACAGACGAGACAAGAGATCAGATAAACAGGCATTCCTATAGAAGCCACCCTGAAAGACTCGCACACGCTGTACACCGGCTGAGTAGACAACACAAAGACCTCCATAAAATGGACAGATCTGGGGTTTTGTGTGCGTGTGTGTGTGTGCACACATGACAATGAATATTGTCATCCCTGTCTCTGAGGAGGACAGGCCACAGAGATGAAGTTCTGTTCCTGCCCTCTCCACCTTCAGCCCTCTCTGTTGCTTCCTCTCCCTTCTCTCTCTCCCTCCATCCCTCTCCAGCTTAGCTTTCTTAAATATGCATGCCCTACATTTCCCCCCTCCTACCAAAATTTGAAATCTCCTTCAGCCCTCCCTCCCTCCCGTCTTCTGCTGGGGCTCAGTGACTCCTCCTTATTTGAGCTTGACCCAGTTTCCAGGTCTGATCGGGCCTGCAGCGGACACTGATGCTGAGACAGACAGGCAGGTAGACAGACAGACAGGCAGGCAGAGAGACAGACAGGCAGAGCGACAGACAGGCAGGCATATACAGGCAGACAGGTAGGCAGGCAGAGAGGAAGACAGGCAGAGAGACAGACAGGCAGAGAGATAGACAGGCCGAGCGACAGACTGGCAGGCTGGCAGGCAGGCAGAGACAGACAGTCAGGCAGAGACAGACAGGCAGGCAGAGAGACAGACAGGCAGTCAGGAAGAGAGAGAAACAGACAGACTGATCCTATAGGCTGCTGCAGGTCTACAGGTCTGATCCTATAGGCTGCTGCAGGTCTACATGTCTGATCCTATAGGCTGCTGCAGGTCTACATGTCTGATCCTATAGGCTGCTGCAGGTCTACAGGTCTGATCCTATAGGCTGCTGCAGGTCTACATGTCTGATCCTATAGGCTGCTGCAGGTTTACATGTCTGATCCTATAGGCTGCTGCAATGCAAACTGTTTGCAATTAAAGCCAGCAAAAATAGCGATTTGTCTTATACACTCCATACAGACCCTCATGCTATCATACACAGCTCATAAACAAGGACAACCACAAGTTTTTTCCAATAGACTGTTGCTCTAACAACAAATATTGTTGTTGTTTATGGAGAATAGGAACTGATATTACCCTTTTCAAGCAAGAGCCCACTTTAGTGATATGGTGTCCACTACAACGACAATGACAACATTTTAAATCCTTGCGTAACAAATATTGCACAATCAAGTACTTAGAGAGCACAACCCAGAACACGGTTTCATAATGCCATATCCCCATAGAGATGATCTGTCAGGTGATTGTGGTAGCGACCGCAAAGCAGTGACAAGGGGGGGTTATTGTCCTGCACCAGGACAGGATGTACCCTGGAGACGGGAGCTAACGCTGGGGTCTCTTAGCTCCTGCTTGTCACGTGCTGCATATCCAGTGACCATCTATGTCTGTCATCTCAGACTGGGCCACAACAAGAGGGCAGCAGGGAGGGGGCTGTGCACGCATGCCTGCATACACACACACACACACACACTCTGAAGGAGGCATTAATACACACACACACACACACACACACAGACACTCTGAAGGAGGCATTAATACACACACACACACACACTCTGAAGGAGGCATTAACACACACACACAAAAACACCCACCCACTAATAAGTTATAACCTAAATCCCTCATGTTGTTTAAATCAGACCCTCAGCACCATCTCCCCCAGACCTGGGGAACAGAAACAGGTCTTATGTAACCCAGATGGCTGCTAGGGGGCTGGGCGGGTGCGTCTGGCTGGCATGTGCACGCACCTTGTGGCTCTGCCAGCAGATCTAGATAACCTCCTGTTATGTTTAAGTCTCTCTGGGCTCATTGTGTGTCGTCCTAGGGCCAAAGCCGGTGACTTACTTCAAAACGTCGAAGCCAGGTAGGCTGGGTTTGAAACTGTCCTGAAAGTACCTAATTGGTCAGGACCTCCTGGGGGGGGGGGACTGGCACACAAAGCATTAAATCCCATCTTGATGACATCATTTAGCATCTTCCTTGAAAAGTTTTTTTAAAGCTCACAATACGAAAACGTGTTCAAAACTAGCTAAATTAGCTGTGGTTCCAGCATCCATAAAGCAAGTGACGACCAGTGTCATGACCAGGCCCTGGTCCACAGCCCTGTTCTCCCACAGGGCTGAGCCCTGGCCATGCCCAGGCAAACCCCTGCCATCTGTGACATCATCAGAGAGCGCCTGTGCAGTGAGAGTGTAAACAAAGCTGTCGGCCCAGACACAAGGCCCCCTCTGAATACAAACATTTAGTTGGCCTAGATCACAAAGCGACATGCATGTACACCATCTAGCCTTCTGGCCTGCTACTTCACATCCAAACAAGTGTTGGGCCATCTCAACATGTGTTTGGCTCTACACACTGTGCTGGAAATGCAAGGCCAATAAACTGAATTTCAGCAGCCTTCAAATTCATCATGTTGTTATGTCCTGGTCTTTTGGGTAATGTAATTTCTGACCTTCATGATCTCTATGAAGATTGGCCTTGGCCAATTAGCCACAGTAGCGGCCCTGGTTATTTTGAGGGTTTTAAGGCCTGAGTGCTTGGTCCCAGGTGAGATGAGACGCGTTCGTGCTTCTGTGGAGGATGCCTGTCAGTCTCAAAGTCACCTCAGAGCTCTCTTGATGAGGTGTAACCGTCGGTGATGTCATGCGATATGTCACGTGATACGAGTCATGTTATCTGACCCAGAATGCATCACTCACCGAAGATCTCTCCGTTCTTGGCGTACTCCGTCACCAGATACAGCATGTTCTTAGTCTCCATCACCTTTAGGAGAAGGAGAGAGGGAGGAGAGAGAGGGAGGGAGGGAGTCAATATACACAGCAGAGTAAACGGATAAGACCTTGCTTTGACCTTAGTGGGGCTGCAATGGAAGGTCATCAGATAACAGTCTGCATTGAGACACTTCCTTGTGTCTTGGGGGGGATTGGGAGAGGGCGGGGGATAACAGCCCACAGGAACCACACCATTAGAGAAAACAGTAGTTATGTGACAAGTTTATTCATACTCTCAACCACCTCCCTGGCTGAATCACACAGTTGTGCCTATATTAAAACACACAGGCCTGATCCACTCCACGTGTCTGAAAGACAGAACTGGGAGAGATTGGAGGGCCTGTGGGATGGGGGTCCTCTCTGTGTCTGATACTGAATGGCCCTTGTGCTGGCAGCCCTGACACACAGCCAGCCGTATGTGGGAGGACACCAGATATAGACACAGCCAGAGCAGAGATGAATAGAGCTAAAAGCGGAGGCCGAGAAAAGAGAGAGAGAAAGAAGGATGAATCACACACATTCACACTTTGAAATACCACACTAGTTATTTCATGGTGATATGCCTGGTTGGCTGGAATGTGGAGTTTGGTCCTGTGTCCATAGGGTGAGAAGCCCCCCCCACCGTATGTGTGGAGTGGTGTATGGAGAGATGTCAGGAAGGGGGGGGGGGGGGGCAATTAGGAGGTCTGAGAGAGATAAAAAGGGAGCCGTTTTGAGAGAGTGAATGCTGGGGATGGTAGCTGATGAGGGCTAGGGGGTGGGTGGTGCTTGCTGTTGGGATCCAGAGGCTAATGGGTGAAAGATGGTTAAGGACGTGAGAGTTAGCTACCTGGAGGGGAGAGTTGGGGGGACTGGAGGGTAGTGTTGGGGGGGCTGGAGGGGAGTGTTGGGGGGGGCTGGAGGGTAGTGTTGGGGGGCTGGAGGGTAGTGTTGGGGGGGCTGGAGGGGAGTGTTGGGGGGGGCTGGAGGGTAGTGTTGGGGGGCTGGAGGGTAGTGTTGGGGGGCTGGAGGGGAGTGTTGGGGGGGCTGGAGGGGAGTGTTGGGGGGGGCTGGAGGGTAGTGTTGGGGGGCTGGAGGGTAGTGTTGGGGGGCTGGAGGGTAGTGTTGGGGGGGCTGGAGGGGAGTGTTGGGGGGGCTGGAGGGTAGTGTTGGGGGGCTGGAGGGGAGTGTTGGGGGGCTGGAGGGTAGTGTTGGGGGGGCTGGAGGGTAGTGTTGGGGGGCTGAAGGGTAGTGTTGGGGGGCTGGAGGGGAGTGTTGGGGGGGCTGGAGGGGAGTGTTGGGGGGGCTGGAGGGTAGTGTTGGGGGGGCTGGAGGGTAGTGTTGGGGGGCTGAAGGGTAGTGTTGGGGGGCTGGAGGGTAGTGTTGGGGGGCTGGACGGGAGTGTTGGGGGGGCTGGAGGGGAGTGTTGGGGGGGGCTGGAGGGTAGTGTTGGGGGGCTGGAGGGTAGTGTTGGGGGGGGCTGGAGGGGAGTGTTGGGGGGGCTGGAGGGGAGTGTTGGGGGGGCTGGAGGGGAGTGTTGGGGGGCTGGAGGGTAGTGTTGGGGGGGCTGGAGGGTAGTGTTGGGGGGCTGAAGGGTAGTGTTGGGGGGCTGGAGGGGAGTGTTGGGGGGGCTGGAGGGGAGTGTTGGGGGGGCTGGAGGGTAGTGTTGGGGGGGCTGGAGGGTAGTGTTGGGGGGCTGAAGGGTAGTGTTGGGGGGCTGGAGGGTAGTGTTGGGGGGCTGGAGGGGAGTGTTGGGGGGCTGGAGGGGAGTGTTGGGGGGGCTGGAGGGGAGTGTTGGGGGGGCTGGAGGGGAGAGTTGGGGGGCTGGAGGGGAGTGTTGGGGGGCTGGAGGGGAGTGTTGGGGGGCTGGGGGGGAGTGTTGGGGGGGGAGTGTTGTGGGGCTGGAGGGGAGTGTTGGGGGGGCTGGAGGGGAGTGTTGGGGGGGCTGGAGGGGAGTGTTGGGGGGGCTGGAGGGGAGTGTTGGGGGCTGGAGGGGAGTGTTGGGGGGGCTGGAGGGGAGTGTTGGGGGGGCTGGAGGGGAGTGTTGGGGGGCTGGAGGGGAGTGTTGGTGGGCTGGAGGGGAGTGTTGGGGGGGCTGGAGGGGAGTGTTGGGGGGCTGGGGGGGAGTGTTGTGGGGCTGGAGGGGAGTGTTGGGGGGGCTGGAGGGGAGTGTTGGGGGGCTGGGGGAGTGTTGGTGGGCTGGGGGGGAGTGTTGGGGGGCTGGAGGGGAGTGTTGGGGGGCTGGAGGGGAGTGTTGGTTCAGGGTGCCTGGGGATGAGTGATGACAAGTGAGAGCCCCGTGGAGGCCCGCTCTTTTCTTGAGCACTGAAAGGAAGTGACTAATTGACCCATGGCGTTTGATTGGACGAGCCATTGGAAATAATGACACTCTGCTCCGTGACTACACAGCACACAGTCTGGAATGCAGCCAGAGTTGTGTAATAATAACCAACCGCTCATCTAACTCCCCCTAAACAACCCAATAGGACCTGGAGTGGGCTGACAGGTCAGAGCTCATGCTAGGAGTTTGGGGGAGTTTCCAGGCCACTTCATGGACGTTGGACGCTTGTTTTTCCCCCACCAGGTCCGTCAAATATCATCAGTGAACATTGTTCACTGGGTGGGACGAGGAAGCTGGGATTGAGTGTTTAGCTGACAGAACATTCTACCAACGTATATTGTGAGCGTCGTTGGTCTGACCCAAACCATTCTAGGCTACGCAATACAAGTAATCTAGCACCTTGGCAGACTACCTGCCAGGTCAGCAGAAAGCAATAGAAGTTAGATATTAACTAGGAGCTGATATCCATGAAGGTCTGGTGGCACTATGACGACAGCCTGCAGCCAAGGTGTTTACTAACCAGAGTCTGACATTGGAAGAAACAAGGTTATGACAATCAACACTGAATGGTGAAACTGTGGAAGTCAGCCTAGTTCTAAAACTCACAAGCCAGTTCTCAGATGGGTTCTAGAACCATACAGGTTAACCTAAGAGGAGTCCTCAGATTCTGCTTACCTGGTACAGCTTAATAATGTGAGGGTGGTCCAACATCTTCATGATCTGGACCTCCCTGTAGATCTTCTCCAGATTCACTGCGTCCAGCTGGGTTTTATCTATGATCTTGATGGCCACCTTAAGAGGACACAAAACACACGATTAGGCTCCAGCTGACATCGCAGCACTGAAATACTTTGTCATGTCATTTTCAAGTTTGTATGTGCGTGTCTGGTAGCGTTCACAGTTGCCAGCCTCCAGTCTTCAGCCTGTCAGCTGTCCTATGTGCAAAACAAATAGCGCTGGTGTTTGTATGAGAAGATGACAACCGGCTGTTTGAACCAATGTTTGCTGAGGAGAAAACAACAGAAACTGAAGACCACAACTGGCGACCCAATTCAAGCTCTTTGGCGTTGATTAACAAGGTCTGATCACTGGAGAACCCAGTTTCACAAACAACATTTCATCACTTGGACTTAGTTCACAACTGTCTGTGAGCCAAGTGGAGACAGAGGGGAGAGAGAGAGGGGGGGGGAGAAAGAGGGGAAGACAGAGAGAGAGAGAGACCCAGAAGGCTAAACAATGAGTGCAAGAGCGACAGCAAAAGAAAGAGAAGAAACAAATAAGAGAAAAACCGAGAGAGAAAGGGGAAGAAGAGAGAGGCCACTGTGCCCGCTCTCTCCCTGTAATCATGCCACTCTAATCTGAGCTGAGCTAACTCCATGTCTGATTACTGAGACCCACAACACTAACACTCCTCTCATCAGCACAAGAGAGTACACACATGCACACACGACAAACACGCATGTAAAAATAGGAATGCATGTACAAACACGGGTCTGACAAACACGTCACACACGCACTACGGCACAGGACTGTGAAACATGACACACACGCCACGAAATAGAGGAACCTGACACATACACACTTTCTCAAGGTGCAGAGTGGAGTGACTGCAAGGTCATGTGAGGAGAGGCACGCTGGTAAAAGGGCGACCGTGGACAACTCCAGGCCACTGAGAATGAGGTGTCTGGCTATCTGCTGAACCAACGTGGGGTGATGTTGAAAGACAACAGTTAATCACAATGACGAGGACATTTTAGGGTTCCAGACCTTTCTGTCCTCCCCCACATCCTTCGACAAGCTTTGAAACCCGGCACACATGAAGACGAGGCCAATGCATGTTGTAAGCCTGATTGTATCAAATGCCAGGTTCTGGTCAGTGGTGTATTCCAGCATGAAATAGTGGGTGTACTGTAAATGTATCATCGCTGTGTCACTGCTCATGATATCATGGGCGTCCGGGAAATCCTTGCGGACATTTGACGTTCACTCACGTCCCGTACACTCCACCACTGGTTACTGATGTGGCGTTCATCAACCATGCTCAGTGGCCCACATAGGTCGAGCTGGCTGGGGTGTGGCATGACTGACCTGACCCCAGAATGACCTTCCGCTTATCAGCCAAGACACTGGGCCACTTGATACTTTTAACAGGGGGAAAGGACATGTGGACAGAAAAAGCCTTACGACTAAGATTCTTGGTTACAAAGAGGCTTTCGATTTGGAGACCAGTGAACTACACTTACACATAAACACACACAAGCACACGCAAAGACACACAGACACACTGTCACAGACAGTCAGAGACACAAAATTGGTACTGAGGGAAGCCTGACCAAGTGTCATCACAACCAGTGTCGTGGAACTGGCTGGTACTGGGATGATGTTATCGGGTCATTCTCCAGACACAAGCTAGTACTGGTCTGCTCGACAGACCAGAGACAGACCTGCCATTCACTGAGGCCATCACGTTAGAATGACTGACAAGGGTGACTAGGATCCCAAGCATGCCTAGGGTATGTGCTGAGCCTCAATACAGCTCAGTGTGTTAATGGTGGTGGTACATTGACAGAAGAGGTTTTAAGGTTAGTCCTTGACTCTATCCTATAGGAACTTTTAACCCATTGAACAAAATGAACGAGAAAAGAATACGTTTTTAGCAACTGTAGCAGGTGTAGCTGCACGTGTAGGCTTAATTTAGTTGTTATCTTAGATTCCATGTAGTTTAAAAACAGTTAAAAAGTAGACCTTTTCACGTAAAAGTCATACAAGCCTCGGAATTCACTAATTATACATTTAGAACACCGCCGTGTGAATGCATGGCAAATCGCTAATCTAGTGGCATGGTATTGTCCTTCCCTAAACCTTCATGTCACTGAACACTAACCCGACACTCCCCTACTGTTGGTAAGACCTAAAAATTAGAAGCAGTCTACTTAAAGGCTGCAAGGGTACAAGACTTTACGTTAGATTGCCGTTAGTACCCACACCTTTCAGAACAAGGGGTCACGGCCCCCCCCCTCCACAGAATACTACACATATTCTTTCGCCTGGCCCAACCAAACCACATCATTATTGGGTTATGTAACAATAACGGGAGCAAAGACCTATGCAGCATGGCCCAGATAGCCAGCACCGTATTTACAAGTTAGCTAGCTTGTTTACAGTACACAAGTCCCAGGGGCTGCTTGGCTGTCTCAATCCAAGCGGATAGTTCAGAGCCAAGTTTAGGATAACGTGTGTTACACCTTACACAACGTGTTAAGCTTACATAGGCAGCGCTGTCATAGTTTTTAATGCTTGACTTCAAGTGCACGAATAGTTGAATCGCCTATACACTGTAGGTTGACAACCTCTTCTACTTAACCAGTATGAATTGAGATCAAGTTATCTGGCTAACTAACTCTTGCAATGTAGGTTGCAGCTAGCTAGCAACCAGTAGTTGCAATAATAAGGAACCACTGGTGCAGATTTGCTGACTTTAGTTTAGATGATGTGAAACTGACGAGAATGCACAACATGTAGAAAGGTTAAATAGTCACACTTTTGGCGTTGCAAGAATGACACCCACCTCTGTCTTGGTAATACGGTGCCTGGCAAGCTTCACGACCGCGAAATTTCCCTTTCCTAAGGTGCGTTCGATATCATAGAAGCCCACGCGGACAGGACCCCGGACCGGACTCGGTTTTTGGAGAGTGTCAGCCATGACCATGCTGTTCTGGAGGGGCTCGGGGAAGAGGAGGAGGTAGCTCAACAACCAGCCAGCAGACTCGCCACTTGAGTCCTGCTACAGATGACAAGGAACAGAAAACAAATTGCCCGCTGAAATGTGTCTATCAAAAATAGACAAAAGTTGAATTCTTAGTCGCCCGGCCAGCTTGGCGTTGACGGCCCTTTCCAGACCCGCTAGACCAAGCAGTAACGTATGTTAGCTACATTTACTTTTGCTTCGGGCTGTCAATCCAGTGTCCAATACAATAGAGCTATAATATTTCAGCTAAGGCTAACTGCCTGTATTAGCTGGAGTACAAGAGTTGACTAGCAGGAGGCATCGTGTTCTGTGGTTGACGTGTATTGACGTCAGAGCCGATGGGGGTATTTGTACAGGGGGCGGGCCTCCGAAGCCGTTCCACACTTCAGTGCCAATTGGTTTCCATAGCGACCGGACCCACCTCTTACGTCAACCGGTAACATTGCTATTCTGAAATCTGTTTGCTCGGCCGCCCTGGGTGCACGGATAACTTTGAAGTTCGGTCCTTCCAGGTGCTTAGTATGTGCTTTTGTCTCCCTTGAGTCGAAGTACGGGAACACGGGTGCTATTCATGTCTATTCACACACCCAGGCAAATTGCTTCTACTATTGTGCTGACAGATGTGTGTGTGTCAGCTGGGCCCAGGAAGATGTGAGATTTGAGAAAGCTTTGTGCACACCAACCAGGCATCATTAAATTATGCTTATTCTAGAGAAATAAATATGTATGACATGATTGCGTTAATCGTGATGAATCTGGTCAGATGCATAACTGAAACTGAATAAGAACATTAAAAAATGTAAGCACTTTTTGAAACATCCCCACAAAGTTCGTAATCTCACCCTCCTCCTTCCTGTATAGTTGACTGATCTTTGACATGCTTGATTATATCAACGAAATTCAAAGAATATGTTACTACAATTCATGTGTCATATTCACCTACAGCTAATACGTGTGAAAAAGGGCTAACTTTTAGAGAATGCATATGTTCAACATATTGTACATATGAATGTTCAACAGTCAGTCATGCAACAATGCGAATTTTAAGCAAAAATGTCTCTGAGGGAACATGTTTGGAATAATTGCAGTAGAATGAACCTGATTCTAAAAAGTGTCTGTGAAAGCCAGTAAATTCAGTTAAATATGGCCACCTGGTGGTAAAAAGAAGAACGTTATGAAACAAGGTAGAAACATGACGTCAGTTATTCTCTCTTTATTAGACATCGTAGGAGAACAACCACTGGTTTCATCTACCGTAGGCATAAACTAATCTCGCCGTTTTGGAAATTCAGACAAATACTAATTGATAGAGAACACACAGGTAATTTTTTTTGCAATCCATCCGACGTGCCATAGAACAGAAATATTGATCATATACAGGTCCTGCAAGTACATGTTTTCATAAGAAATCTGACTATCCTGTTTGTAACACGTAGGTTCATGGATCTTGCCTATGTAGACCAGGCAGCACCCTCAAGGCCTCATTTCTGCTCCTCTGTCATGGACAAACTTCCTGCATGTAGGAGTTCCAGATGTGCTTTTGGCATTTCCTGCCCAACATCCTCCAAGAACACGCTCACGCACTCCGCCCCTCCTTCTCCTCCTGAGGCAACACTTTTCCACCACACTCTCAGAAGCTTACAATTTGCAAGCACAAACACACGACACATACACACACAGCCCCACCTGAATTGAATATGGACGAAACACAACATATTGGATATTTTCTTATCTGATCTACAGCTAGTTTTCAAGGACTGGAATAGGCTAAAAGACAATACTATGATACACATTCTGATCCGGGTTTAAGAGAAGATCCATGGCCTAAATCATTCTGAAGCGATCATATTCTCAGAAAAAAACAGGGATGAGTTAGTCAACATTATAGTTAGGAGAGAAAAGGGAGAGAGAGATAAAATGTAGAGAAAAGGGAAGCGAGAGAGAGAAAGGGAGAGAGAGCTGGTAGTCTCTCAATTTCTGTAGGAATAGTCCTGTTCCCTGACATCAGCTTCCACACAGGAAACGTCACACAGGGGTGACAGCACACAGCCACACGCAGACAGACACGTGCAGACACTCACACACAAGACACACACACACGCACACACGCACGCACACACACACTCAAACAGTCAGCTTTGTAGGCACGGTGACAGGGACATCCAGACCCAGAAAGAACATTCATGGTGAGACAGGCCAGCTGGGCCTCTCTCTCTTTGTCCTTATGGAAACAACACTGGTGCAGTGAACTAGTCACTCTTGTGAGGAGGGGGAATCTGGCTTTAAGGCCTGGAGACCTGCATTACCTCCCCAATATCAAGGCCCAGTGTCTAGTTTAGCAGGTTAAGGCTATCGAGAGAAAAAGGCAGGAGACCCAAGTTCAAAACCCCCTGCGTCTGCACACTCCCCACCCAACCAGCAGACAGGAGGCTACAGCATGGGTTAGGATCAGTCAGGTGTCCATGTGACCGAGGATTACCAGATCTGATTTGACAGATGTTACTGAGGGGGCAACAGCAAGTGTGGGGGGGGGGGGGGGGGGGGACACAACATAATTTGGACAACAGCAGGGTGAGGTCTAGAGTCAAGACCCATGGAAACTGTTCCGGATCATCCGTGCCTTTCATTTGCATGTCTGGATGTTGTGTTTTCCCAAAACAAAATGGAAACCCTTCACCACAGAGCCCGGTCTGGCCTGGTAAGACCTCGTTCATCCGTAGATCTCGTTCTCCACCCAGCCTGTCTGGCTCCGGCCCCTACACGTCTCGTAGATGTCGTTGGTCACAAAACCGCACTCTGTCCCCGGGCTCGGCACGTTCTCGTAGTCGTCCCACTGCGAAAGCCCCGGCGAGGCCGGGCAGTGGGACATCCTGGCCACCACCTCCACCCCCCCTCTCAGAGCCTCCAGGGGCAGCTTGGTGACGGGGCTGCTGGCGTAGGGGCCCTGGAAGGGGGGACAAGGCCCCAACAAGTCTGCAGACACCCACTGCTCTGGAGAGGGGCTGCAGGGGAAGCGGCCTGTCTCTGTCTTCCTCCTGCATGGGACACACGTGACACACGTGACACAGGCTCGTAGACAGTTATATATATATATAACACAGGCCAGACTGGAAACTACGACACAATCTGGAGTTGGTTTCCAGACTTAGATTAAGTCTGTTGTTTTTGTCAGGTCACCCTGATGTGTAGAGAGCCATAGGCACACACAGCCAATCAAAGAGTCTAGACAGTGATGTCTATGCTATGTGTCGAAAGAGCGTTTGTTGGTCTATTCTTACCGTGCATGAAATTGACTTCTCTAAGCAGATCTGTGCCTGCTTACATGACATTGTGTGATGTTGCACTCATGATGCTGGACACCCATCATACCCTCTTCATAACCACCACAGATTGGACTGTCACCATTAAAAATACAGTGTGTCCAAACTTTTGACTAGTACTGTATATAAACATTATAAAATATATGTATACAAATATAAGGTATAAAATGCATACTTTTTCAGTCACCACTACATTTACTAATTTAAAATACACTTTTCTTGAAAGCGACATACAAATGTTCCTGTGCTAAGTGCAGCAGCATGATCTAGTAGGACTGACAAGCTTCTTTCGACACACTTGTGCACAGTTCCAACAGTATTCCAGTAGTCAGTGGTTACCTCCCAGCAGAGCGTCGGTAGCAGTAGATGCCTGTAGCCAGCAGCAGGATCAGCAGCATGACAGGGATGGAGCCAAACAGGAAGTAGGACAGGCTGCTATCTGACAGAGACACTGGGAGCAGGGGCGGCAGAGACACATGTTACTGTGTCAATCTATGAGAGGGGCTTGGAATACGATATGATGATAATAATGTTGAGGACAGCAATGCAAAGTGTTTGAGATGTGGTTTAAAGTCGTCATGATCGGCTTGTGATCGTACCAGTGTTGAACGAATGTGCTGGGTCGTTGTGAGGTGGAAGCTATCCAGTTCTTGTTCAGTGTTTGAAAATAAAAACTGTCAAAGGCAAATGAGTTGTGAGTTGTGACAGAATGAGAGCATGATTGGTCTTACCTGATGATTCAGGTAGACCTATTTTGGTTGTCTCATCTCTCTCCGTCGCTGACAGGACGATCGTCCTCAAAGACACGTCTGGGGGATCTAAACACGGAACCCCACCGGGACTTCAGAAGCAGCGGATCATTTCATGGTATCTAATCTATAGTCAGTCAGTCCATATAAACCAAGGCAGTCCAACCATGTTCCTGGAGTGCTGCCATCTTTAAGGTTTGGGCTCCAACCCCAATTTTGCACAGCAGATTCTTATTGTTAGCTGGTTGACAAGCTGAATTGTCAACCATTGTTAGTTACAATCGGGGTTGAAGGACGGAAAACCTACAGCAGGGTAAACTTCCAGGATCATGGTTGGACAGCCCTGACTCACTCTGGGTGACTTTACTCAGTGTCAACACTAGAGGCCCCACTTTCCCAGCCTCCTCAGAACCCACCATGTAAACATGTTTCCAGATATTTTGTAGCCCAGACATAAACAATTGTCAAGTGCCAGGGACAAAATGACTGGTTGTGAAGAATCCTGATTCTCAGCACTGTTTAAAAATAGCTCAACCATCACAAAAATAGGTCACAGAGACAAGCTATTATTTTCTGTGTAGGTGGGTGCTGGGTGAGTGTTTACCTGTGTGTGCTGCGTTTGCCCCCACCGTGAACGCCGATATTTTCTCTGAGAAAAAAAACATTGAAATTGAGCTGACAATTAGCTATTCTGAAGGGAGGTCTCCAGGTTGACTGTATGAGTTCTCCGGAATGTCCCGGATAGTTCTAGAGTGTTCCAGAGCTCACCCTCTGAGTATTTGCAGACAAAGTTGTTCTTTAAGTTGCAGTTATCATCATTCCACCGGAACAGGAAGTGGCCACCCCGGTTTGGCAGGGCAAGATGCCGGTGGGACATGACCACACACCTCCCCTCGCCACAGGATGGCGCGTCCCAATGCCAGTTCCTAAAGAGTAGAGAGTTTGGCACAGGGTCAATATCTATACCAACAATCCACAACCACTCTAAACTAACCACTCACAACCCCTCTTAGCTCACCATCCACAACTACCATACATCAAACTCCTCAATAACCTGTATGCACCACCAAGTCACGTGTACAAACCACACTCGATCCTAGCTGTGGTTACACGTCATGGACTCCAACATCTCCCACCCTAGCTTGCTCAGCAGCAATCCAACCGGCTGCAAACACCTGCCTGGTTCTCTCTCCACCGTCACATATCTGAACCCGAGTCCCTAGCAACCTTACCTTATGCACAACATACCTCATACCATACCATACCATTCCTTCTGCTGAACACTCATAAATACTTATCCTTCAAACGAAGGTTCATTCCATTCGTTTTGTCACCGGCAATGTTCTCATGATTAACATTCTTCAAGGACAAGGTTTTCTACAAGGCTACCTTCCAAACCCTCAGATACCAACACTGAGATCAGTAGCTAATCTGAGCACCTGAAGGTGTCTTTGCTGCCGTCCAGCCAGGAGTACTCTGAGGAGCATCTTGGGGCGGTCCCGGCAGCTCTGAGTGGCTCTCTCCCGGCCCCCTTCAGCCCGATCCAGAAGTCCCCGTCTCCAGACTCCATCTGCTGGATGAACCTCTCCACCAGGCGCTGCTCGTTCTCCGTCTCGATGCTCAGCAGGTCGCCGCCGTCGCCCAGGCATGCCCGCCGCGCCTCCTCGAAGGTCAGACGGCGCCGGCTGTCCTGGTAGTACGAGATCTTGTAGCATGGGCGCTCCGTGCCTCGCCGGCAGATCCTCTGGCCTGGAGGTGGGGGACGTCGTTGAGGTCATCATCATCAACATCCTTTTTATCATACTCAATAGCAGTTGTATTATAAACCCCATCAATAACATTTAGCCTACTAATCTTTGCTCCTACCGGGGTCAGACTTTTCATCCCCATTATCTTCATTGTTACTTGTCATTTTAAGCCTCTTTGTGATTTGTCTACTCTAAAGTTTACACAGTGGGATTCAGATATTTCAAAACATTCACTAAATGAAGTCTGTCTTGTTATATTGCATGTAGTTGTGCAACAGAAACGCAGTTCATCTCAGTCTCAGCTTCAGAACAAGAAAGTCTGTTGACAGAGAAGTTTCCACTCCATCACATGACAGGAACGCTGGCTGCAGCGTTGTCCTGAAGAGCAGACACGCAGCAAGTTCAGTCCTGTCACTTTAGTACTACGGTGGCGCAATTAATAAATTGTATTAAAAAAGAACATTTAGAAAAAACATGAGAATACACAAAATGCACACCCACCCATCGTAACC